>NC_057393.1:25048235-25348235 GCF_019320065.1 Cervus canadensis | reverse complement strand
GGCCAATACCCACTTAGGACAGAAGCTATTTAAATCACTTGCCTTTGGCTGGGAGTCTGAAATTATTTTTTTGGCTGGTTATTTGTGGTCAGGTTGGGCTTCTGCCACTGCAAAGACATGAATTAATGTGGCTTTAGACACTGGCCCTAAGATCGGGAGTGGAACAGGCCAGAGGGGAGCATCAGTGGTTTTCCCATCTGGATGGTGAAGACTCTCTGGGCAGCCATGGATCTGGAGCTGCACTGTGGAAACTCCTGACCTGCCTGCGGAGTGGGCTGTGGTTCCCTGCATACTGGAGCCCCTCATTGCCTCTGGTGTTTGATTGTTGACTCTTCTTGGTCTAGTGTAGGTCAGTGGAGCACACTCAGGGGGAACGGTTGGGGGTGGGGCACTTCCCTGGGTCTGGCACTGGGAAGCATGGGTCTGCCTTTTGATTCCCCAGCAGCTGGGCCATAGTGTACTTTCATGGCACAGTTGGAAACAGTAGCCAAAAATTCCTTAATGATTAATTGGGCATCCATGTGCCTCACCCGGTAAGAGTAAGGAGTTTATAAATCAAGGGCAAAAAACAAGGTGGTTGTCCTTGAGAAAAATACAATCTGGGTGAGTAGTCATAAAAATGACAGCCATCCACATTTACGCACAAGGTTTATCTGATGCTAAACTAAGTTTCTCACTATTCTCTATGGAGTACTTAACAACAGCGACCCTATTGTTCAGAGAAGTGAAGAGCTTATGGTCCGGTTTGCCCAGCCCTGTGTACAGTTGTCTTCGCCCTGCTTCTGGCTTCCTTGTTCTCTCTACTTAGTGCTCTGCACTTCTGGAGTTTTAGAATATATTTATTTTATTCGCTATTTTTCTTTTAAGGAGCTTTTAGTCATTGCTGAAAAGAGCACATATGCGTATTCAGAGAATAAATACGGAACTCCTAATGCTGTTGATATATTCAGAGGAGAGTGTGGGCTGAAGTTGTAGGAAAAGTCTCCACAGTGTAGTTAGTACTAGAACTGGAAATCAGAAAGGAGGAAATCTGGACAGTTGTCAGCTGTAATCTCATTGGGAGAGCGGGAAATGGGAGGAAAGGGGGCAGACTACACACGCCTGAGTGCCAGGCTGAGGCAGACTCTTGGCCCCGATGGCAGGGAATGGTGAGACAGGGCATCAGATTCTTTGGCTGAAACCTTGGGACGCTGTCTGAGAGACAACAGTGGGGTGGGAGCCTGGCTGTTGGTAGGGATGGTAGGGGCTGGTATTGCAGTCAGCTAGACTAGTGCCCCACAACTTACACCCTGCATGCTCTTGTAAATATGCTTTATTGCAACACAGAACACCCATTCAGTCGGGTATCCTGCTTGGCTTGTTTTGAACTACAGGAGCAGCGCTGAGTAGTTTTAACAGAGATCATCAAAACCTAAAATACTTACGCTCTGGCCCTTTTACAGGAAACAGCTCACTGCCTGTGCTAAACCGCCTCATAAGTGTCCCTGACTTGGGTGGAGCAGAGGGCAAGCCCAGTATCTAGCACATAGTCAATGCTATAATAAGAACAGATAGATATGCATGAAGAAGTGAGCAAAATAAAATTGCTAACAGGAAAAGGAACTATCAGGACTGAGGTGGTTTACTAATTTTAGATAATATCACAGAGAAGGGAGTCCCATGAGAAGATGAAAGACTTAGAATCGAAGAGTGAAAGGCTTGATATTTCGTAGTTCCTCCTCGGGGACAAGCCTTGCAGGGGGACGGGGGTATTGAGGAGCACAGGTGGCAGACAAGGGGAAGACAGCTGGCGGGATTAGGAAAGCAGTGTGTCCGCCCCATCCTGAACATCTGGTGGCCCCGTAAGAACTGGCAGCATGCCCTGCAGAGCCCTCTCACCTCTGGCAGGAACGTGGTGCTGGGAATGCAGAGTGGGCTGGGGTGGGGGTGGGGTGGGGTGAGTACTGAGCTCTAGCTCAGTTCTAATGGGAAGCTGACTTGGCTGCGTTGGCTGGAAGTTTTTCTTTTCTGTTCTTTTACTTTTAAAATAGCAGCCCATATGTTTGTTGCTACCAGACTCTCCACTAGACGCTCATTAGAGGAATGGGAGCTTGCTGGGTGGATGAAAGTATACTATATTCACAACTCTGCTCTGGAAATTGTCATTAGGAAAGTGGCCTTGGCTACCTGGGTTATGACAGGTAAGGCTGGTGGGGGAGGGGGTGCTCCCAGAGTATACTGGCCCACATGGAGGTCTTCTGGAGGCTTCTCAGGATGGGAGAGGAGCTCCTGAATAGTTAGAGGGCTCAAACCAGGAGTTCTGAGGGAGTTGAGGGGGGTGGACATCTAGTCTACCGGTGAGCCTGGGGTACTTGGGGAGGAATGTGAGTAGTTGGCAGCTGGGAGGCTCAACCTGACAACAAGCGGGTCCCTGGGCAGGGTGGAGTCACAGAGCAGATGACCAACAGTGATACAAATGGGAAAACAAGAGATGGTTGGGTCTTGAGGCCAGGACTCAGGGTCCCAGCTACTAACTGGATTCAGTTGCTCTGGAATTGAAGATTTTGGACACAGAGAGAGCTGGGACAAGACTGGTCAGGAGCTGTGGACTCAGGCTCTGGCAATAAAGAAGGACTCAGTTTCTGGAGCTGGAGACTAAGGGAATTTCTCTTTGAAGGTACAGCCACCTTAGAGAAAAATTTGTCAATAGATAGCAGAGAAGTTATGTTTGGGGTGTGAGAGTTGTGCATGGGGTGTGAGTTGTAATTTCACACCAAGATGTCTCTCTAGAAAAGACTTGTGTAAAAATGGTGATTGAAATATTTATCATAGCAAATTTTAAGAGACAAAATATTTATCAGAGTTTGAAAGGATAAATAGACAATGGTTTATTGGTAAACTGCAATGCTCCACAGCAGTTAAAATGAATGGATTATGGCTAGGTGTGTCAACATGCATAAAATCCTCCAAACTGAATGTTGGACAAAATAAACTAGCTACAGAACATATATCCTGTGGGATAACGTTTATGTAAATGTAAAAACACTTGAAAAGATAATCAAGTATTTGTGTTGATGGACAACATATACATCTAGTAGTAGATTTATGATTGGCATCTCGTAGTTTTCTGTGTTTGGAAGTAATTCATAATGAAAGACAACAGACGAACAAGAGGTACACACACACATACACACACAGAGCAGTGGAATAACCTTCTGGAACTGGAGGAATCTGAGCACAGACACAGAAGCTGGGAGCGCTGTGGCTGGGCACCTCTCTCATGCTGCCTGCCGGGTTAGCTGTGTCTTCTGAGCTGTTCCAAATGGTAACTGGCCTAGTGCCCAGCCCATGGCAGGTGCCCAGTGCATGTGTGGTGTCTCCAGCTTTCTGGACATTTCAGCTTTAGGAGTTTAGCATCAGGATTTGGGAAGTTAGCTTTAAAATAGGGGAACTGAGCCTGCTTCCTCTAAGTGATCCTGCTGGCAGATGTCTAGAGTCACGAGGTGAAGGATGATCTGCTTTTTTGTCAAAGTGACTTCTCCAGGCACTGCTGGCTCTGGCAATGGTGCAGAGGCTTCTGCCAGCTGCCCCTAGCCCAGGGGAAGGAAGCCCACCCCACTCTGTGGTCAGTGCAGTGTGCAGTGTCCGTGCTAAAAAGGACAGAATCTAGGCCTCCTTTGGTCCCTGGGCCCGCTGGTTCCTTGAGGTGCCCTCACTGAGTGAGGCTTATGTCTGTGCGCCTGCTTGAGCAGACGCTGCCCCAGAAGCGAAGGAAGCTGAGCCATGGCATATCCTTTGTTGGGAAGCCCCTACCCTCAGCAGCCACTTTTGGAAAAGAGCAAAGTCAGTGTGAGTTGGTTGTGCAGCTTCCAGAAAGAGAGACTGTGCATCATGTTAAGTACACTACCTTTGATGAGGGTTATTTGGATTCTGGAAGGAAGTCTGTTGTGACATCAGTCATGAAAGGAGCCCTGAGAATTTAGCTCTTACAAGCAAGATGTTTGCTATATATAGCATGAAGAAAAGTCATTAGTTGGAAACAGCTTAGCGCTGTGTTGGTGGGATAATAAGATTTAAAGTCCAGAAGGGGCCTTATGATTATCTGAGTTAAACCTCTTGTGTTGAAGATAGAATGGGGCTTGGCAAAGATTCTCTTCTTGACCAAGCTCTAGTCAGGATCCTCTGAGCCCTTTTCACCTAGGGCCAGTCCTTAGATATGTCCTCAAGAGCCCATTTTTAGCAACAATCCTGCTAAGTGAGTTTAGTCAGAATCCCCACTACCCCTCACAATAATATCTCATTGTACTCTGTATCTGATCAAAGTCCTCATCCCCAACCATAACCCAGGTGACATCTGATCACCCCAGCCTGCCTTCAGCAAGAATCTTGTCAGTCAGCAAAGAATTTCCACACCTTCTTAGTAATGTTCTATCCACTGACCCCGACCCTTCTCTTTGGTTTTAAGTTCCTACATTTTCCTTAGTGTATTTGAAGTATGGCCTAATCTCCCTTCTCTATTTCAAAACCTCCTTACTGTGGTCCCTATACCTATTGCTATAGTCCTGAATTATGTCTGCCTTTCCATTTTAAGCAGTGTCAGGGTGATTCTTTCTTTAACAGACTTAGAGAAGACTTTTCCAGGGCAACACTTTGAGTACATTTCAGAGTCAGTTCTTTAGATTCCAAGTTCAATGTTCTTTCCCCACCCGGTGCTGTCTTTGTGCCTTCAAGACTGTAGAATCAAGAAGCAGTTTGTTCTATAAAAATGTTTTATTTGTATTAAGAAAAATATACTATTGACAGTCTCTTGAGATTATGATATGTCTTCTCCCCTGCCCTGGGTAGAATAGGAGATCAGAATGACTGGTCATTTAACCTTACTTCTAGTGTCATTTAACCTGATGCTAGATCCTTCCCTGGCACCAGATGCTAAAAGACTTTACCATTCTGCAAATTGTGCCAGCATCTGAAGTATCAGGTATGTTTTCTAGGTGTGGCTCTCTGTTGAGTTGTTATTGGACATCAGAAGGTGTTCAAGAGCATGTGGGTAGATTTCGACAGATTCATGTATTCATTAACCCTTGCAAATAAAAACAAAGCAAAACAATACAGAAATCAGTAGATTTTCAGCACTTACTTAGTACCATGTATGGTACAATGCATTGGGCTGTTAAAAGAAATGGCTTTTTGCTCTTGGGGAAGTATAGTTGAGGAAAAAGTTACAGAATAAATAGTATTATCATAACAATAGGATAAACACTAGAATAGTAAAATGTGTGAGGTAGTACAAGAACACAAAGGAAATGGTGATTAATTCTCCAGTAAGAAAGTTAGAAGGAGGGTGATAATAGAGTTGAAAATAAAGATTAGAGAGAAATTTACTAAGTAAAGGAAATAGAGGATAGAGATAGTTCAGACAGAAGGGAATGCTGTGCCACAAATGTAGGCAACAAAAATTCAGGACATTCAGGAGCTGAATGAGACTGGAGAGGAAGGGGCAGAGGAGCCAGTGGCTGGAAATGGGTCTAGTAAGAAAAGTTACACCCAGACTTTACAAGACTAAGCTTGAAAGATGCAACTTCACTGTGTGTAGGCAGTGGGTGATTGCTACTAGGGAGCAGGGTGGACAGATCTGTGTGGTTGATATTTAGCCTGATGACAGCATGAGGATTGGTGGGAGGGGGAGAAGGTTGAAGAAGAGCATCTGATTGGGGATTGTTGCAAAAACAATGATGCAGTAGCCACTGCATTGAAATGAGGATGAGATCAGGGGTCTCAGTTATTTAGGAGATAGAATCATTAACACCCGGAGACTGAGCTGGGTTCGATAGATAAAGGCAAAGATTTCTCTCATTGGCAGTGATTCCTAGTGCCTCCCAGTGCCTAAGGTAGACAGGAGACAGAAGATAAGAATTCAGTTTTTGGGGGATGATGATTAAAGTTAGCATAACCAATGACCATGTGGGGCCTGTAGCCTAAGGAAGGATTAGAAATACTGACATTTTGTTTATTCAGTAAATGTGCCAAGTGTGCATGATGTGTAAGACGTTCTGTACATTTTGGAAAAAGACATGAATGTCCTTTGTATTTTTATTTATATATATATATATATTTTGACATTTCAGAATGCCTACATCTTGTTAGGAAGTTTCAACATGTTGTATTTTTTATCCTCGTAAATGCATTGTAAGATTATATTATCCCCATTTTTTTTGAGTAAGAAATTTGAGGCTCCAGCAGGTGAAGTAACCTGCACTTGGTCATGAAACCAGGGATCTGCCCATCTAAGAATGAACCAGAGTTTTCTGTGCCCCAAGTTCACATTCTTTCCTCTTCCCATAGCATTCTCTGAATTTCCTTGTCCTTGGGGACCTTATGTTGTGGTGAGGGAAACAGAATATAAGGAAACTAATCATGACAATACCAGAAAACCTAAGAGTACATTTCATGTACAGTATGTGCCTTGGGTATACAACAGATGGGGAACTTTGTACTTGTGCAGAGGAGACATGAGTGGCAACCAGGGAGAAGGCCAGCGAAGGCTTACCGGAGGTGAGCGTGGGTATTTAAGCCAGGCCTGGGACACTTGGCTTATAAAGCTAAGCTGTGGGCCAAGGCAGAAGCAGATTAAAGTTAGAAGGTGGGTAAATCAAGAAAGATTAGATTAGAAGGTAATCAAGGAAAAGGCAAGGGCAGGTAGTTACTATTCCTAGGAGAGCACAGGGCCAGAGTCGGGATGCAGGCCCCCCTGAGGTCAGCTGACTGTAGAGATGATGAGTAGTCCTCTGTGGCTTTCTGAAGCTCCAGTGGGAGAGATTTCCTGAATCTAGCTAAGGAAGGGGATGGCAGACAGAATGAGAACCTGGTGATACTGGTCCTGAAAAGGGAGGGAGGTGTGTGGGGTGGGGGTGGGGAAGCGAGGCGGGAGCAGCAGGAAGCTTGGCTTCTTGAATCCACTTTTGGGTACTGGCTGTCCCTCCTCCTTGGAAAGGAGAGAGGCGGGATGGAAGGGAAGGAGCCTGTGGATTGCTTGGCCTGCCCTGTGGTCTTGGTGTAAGGTCAGAGCCCTGAAAATTAGACCCAAAGGAGGAACAGGTAGCCAGCAGGATCATTGGAATGCGAAACTAACGGTAGCTGCTCGGTGTTGCTGGCTCTTCCCCCGATGCACCATTGCTCCTGTGTGAAGCATCAGACTCTGCTGGGTGTGGCCAGGTTTGGCTGTTGGATCCCATGAGGCTCCTGGATGCAGCACTTCCTGCCCTTCTGAGGGTCTCCTGGTTTCAGGCTCAGTAGAGGAGCGTGAAGTTGGTTGTACCTCAGGAGAAGGTCCGGCATTTTCCCCCACTTTCCCCCGGCAGGGACTCAGGCCTCTCCCCACAGAGCTCTGGGGGGACAGAGGGCTGAGCACTGGAGGCAGCCTACCTCCACAGCTCCTGTCGCCACACCACTTCACAAAGGGCAGGAAAGTAGGTCTCTGAGAAAGGCCGGGAACAAAGGGGAGCAAGCTTAGGTAGTAAGCAGATGCATTAGTCTAATTGCTGTTCTAAAATTAATGGGGCTTTTTATCTCAGAGGAACACTTTTTAAGCACTCATGTAATTTGGGAACAAAGATGCAGGTCGGGGTAGAGCTGGGCTCCCCTTGAAACACAATCCCCCATTTGGTAAAACAATCTTTTCCTTTCTTTCTTCCTCTCTTACCTGCAGATCAACAGATTATGGCACCACCTATGAAAAGCTGAATGACAAAGTGGGTTTGAAGACTGTCCTCAGTTACCTGTACGTCAACCCCACCAACAAAAGGAAGGTGAGAAGGGGGATCACTGGGTCCCGAGCACTCCCTGTGGAGTGGCAGGGAAGCCAAAGGCCAAGAGTTAAGAAAAAGACAGTAGCCATGGAGTCACTTACAGAATGTCTATTTTATATGTCAAGAACACCACAGACACTGTAATTCAAACAACTGCCTTGAGATAGTAGTGACAGTAATAATAACAACGATGGTAAAACGATGTAATTGTTTTAGGAGCGTCTCTGTGCTGAGGAGGGCTTGTGCTGTGTGCTTTACACACTTTATCTCATGTATTCTCACAATGAATCTCTAGGGTACAAATGATTACTGTCCCCATTTTACAGAGGAAGACACTGAAGCTCAGAGAGTTTAAGTAACTTTCTAGCCTAAAGCCAGACAGTAACAGATAGTATGGTGATGAACAGATCTGGGATTTGAGAATGGGTTGGCTTGACTCTGGGCTTCCCAGGTGGTGCACTGGTAAAGAACCCGCCTGCCAATGCAGGAGACATGTAAGAGATGTGGATTCTATACCTGGGTCGGGAAAATCCCCTGGGTGAAATTGTATAAGGTCAGACTTTGGTCACAGAGACCTCTTGGAAGAAGGGGGCCTGGGTTCCACAGAATGATGGATGGTTATAGAAAATAAGTGCTGTATGATGTGTTGGCTGTGGGGGGATGTGATCTTTCCCCAGCAAGGAAGGCACTCCTATTCAGAAACTTAGGCAGGCCAGGCCCCAGAGATACCCCAGAGATATGAAAGGCCATTTCAGGGTTTCTAGAGGACTGAAAATGGCATTGCACTGCCCAGCTCTCCCCTTGCCATCTGATGTTTACTCCCCAATGGTTTTGCAAGCCTTTTCTTTATCGAGGTAGGTGCAGGGGTGATCTTCAACCCATTGTTCAGGTGTCCCTGATTTCTGATTCCAATCTGGCAGAGTCCAAGCTGTGATAGAGAAAAATGATTGCCAGTGCTACTCAAAGCAGAGCAACTTGGACTCAAACCCTTAGCTCAAACCCTAGAGCCAACCCTTCTTGTCACACCCACCTAAGTATCCCCAGTGAAGGGAGGAGCAGAATTGGTGATGGTCTCCTGGATCAGCATTGGTGGCTGGTGCTCAAAGATCCAGCAGCTCCAGGGGTGCCCATACCTGGGAGTGTGCCCACCAGCCAGGTGCCAAAAAACTGATAATCAGGATGACTGCGTACATGCCTGTTCCTGGTTTTAGCTGAGTAGTTTCTCTTTTCTTTATCACAGAGGGTTGTCATTTTCCCATTTCTCAATATTGTTATTTGAATTATTGAATGTTAGACCTGGGAAGAATCACAGATTTCATCTGAACAAGCAGTTATTGATGGTTTTTGAATTGCAACTCTCGGCAAGTGTGTTTAAAGCTCTAGACCTCCTCTTAGACACAAACCCCCACACACAAAATTTTGTTAAGAATTTTTGGATGTTAATGAACACCCTTAATCCCACCTCTTGACCCAAGATGTCCACGGAGTCTTGGTTAAGAATCTTTCATGTACACCAAGAGTCTCAATTTCCAGATGAAGAAACTGAAGCCAGGAAAGCCCCCAAAGCCAGGTGAAAAAAGGAGCCAGAGTAAGAGCCCAGGGCTCCTGATGCTCAGCCCAGGTTTCCTGGCTTCAGACCATGTTTTGCTCCGTTTCCTTCCATACGGTCACAGCCCCGGGCTCTAAAATTGATGGTCTAGTCCTGACCTGGGAGCTTGAGGCAGCTTGCTTAATGATCTGGAATTTAAGTTCAGTGCCATGTCCATGATGGACACGTGATTAAACTTGACTGAATCAAGTCAGGCATGATCCATCTCCACTCTGCCTTATCCTTTTATTAAGAAGGAAGCTGAGTGCAGTGGAGGACAAATGTTCTTCCCATGTCACTCAGGCAGTCAGCGGCAGGATGGGCAGTTTGTTTTTAACTCTCAACATAAAGCTCCTCCCACCCACGCAGTGACTTGGGATCAGGTGAAATCACAAGGAGTGTCTGCACTCTGGGAGAAGAAAGAAGTAGGTGTTTGACACATGGCAGATGTCCTTCAGCAATGATCTCTCACCTGTGTCTGGACCACAATAAAAGTAACCATATCTTCACGGAGATGATCGATCAGCTGTTTTTGTAAGGATTTTCCCAAGGGGCCTATAAAGAGTCATGCCTGTTTGCATCCATTCTGGTAGTCATCTGTCACGTATGTTTTCCATTAGACTCGTACTATCTTTCGGTCTTCTGCCATTTTTCTCTACTCCTAGTTTATCTCTTCTTAGTATAACCTACAGGTGGTCAGTAGTGTGGGAGACAAAGGGAGGATAAGGCAAATGATGAGGGTTAGAAAGAACGTAAAGCTAGGCTTTGATGCTCACTGGTGCAGAAGGCACGCACCTCCATTTCTCTGTCCCAGAGACCATGGCTCTCTGGAGCGATTTCTCAGAGGAATTTTTGCCCAGTTAACAAAGGTTAAGGAATTTTTGCCCAGTTAACAAAGGTTAAGCCAATTATGGGCTTCCCAGGTGGCGCTAGTGGTTAAGAACCTGCCTGCCTGCCAATGCAGGAGACATGAGAGATGTGGGTTCTATCCCTGGGTCAGGAAGATCCCCTGGAGAAGGGCATGGCAACCCACTCCAGTATTCTTGCCTGGAGAATCCCATGGACAGAGGAGCCTGGTGGAGTACAGTCTATAGGGTTGCACAGAGTCAGACATGACTAAGTGACTAAGCGTGTACACACACACATACATGCACACACATATGTTTTAACTTCATAAGAAACTCCCAAACTCTTTCCAAAAGGCCATTTTGCCTGTGTTTTCAGAGAAACACCACCAAAACACAGTTAAATCCCATGTAAGAGGCACTGCCACTGAGAAAGCCAGAAGTGCGGATATTTTCTGCACTCAGATTAGGAAGAGACAAAAGATTAGCTAGTGCCATGGATTTGCTGATTTATTTATTTTGAAACTAGCAGTAGAAATTGACTTCATAAGGAGACTGAGTGATCCTGAAGTGCTTTCTGAATCATCCAAGGAGCGATGAAACTAAATTCTGTTTCATTTTATTGTTAAGTGTTTTTGATTGTATCTGAGCCTCAAGATGTTGGCAATGCACAAATATTCCATGTGGTGACTTTCTCTTAACCAGAATGTTCAAGTTTACTAGACCTACACTTCTCAAGCCACTCAGGAAAAATGATAGTTAGATGTAAATGAAAATACCCTTGTATGCTTCTTTACTGGTCTAGTGCTGTGTGGGTCATTATGACCTTGTAATGCAACTTTTTAAAAAGTTACCATCTTATATTTGTCTCAGAGTTTAAACCAGTGGTCATCTGAATTCTCATCTGAGTTTGAATTAAGCAAGATTCTTTTGATTCTCTCAGCATTCAAATTATCTGTAGCTCCCGATGTTCATCAAGCGGCTAATGGCAGTAGTCTCTAGCAGATTTTTCAGTTAATCTTGTTGAAGTAGTGACTTTTCACCTAATGAATTACTTATGTAGCAGATGGATACTGCTTTCCCTGGAGGCTGTGAGTATATCAGAGTTCTGTCACCCTTAGCAAGACAGTAAAGTGTGCTTGTATTTATATAGTTGTTCCCAAAGCTAATTGTTGATGTCTTAACACTTTTTTTGACAACATAAAATTTCCCAGTGTAGATAGCTAATAAGCTATTAGGTTGAAAATAGAAATGTTGATGTGTGTAGAGTTTCCTACTAGTATTAATCTTAGTTAGCATTAACTGAGCATCTACTATGCTCAGATCCTTTTTAGGATCTTTATCTGTATAATTGCCAGCCCTCCCAGCCACTTTAGAAAGCAGGCAAGATAAGGAAAAAGCCTGTCTGTAAATTACACCGTGCTTGTTATACTTGTAAATGGTGAGTCTTCAAGAGTCTTCCCAGGTTTATTTATAAATAAAGGTTTATTTGGGGGATGAATTAGGAAACATCTGGCAATGCTAGACTCCTTTAAAAGTGAAAGTGAAGTCACTCAGTCCTGTCCAACTCTTTGGGACCCCATGGACTGTAGCCTACCAGGCTCCTGGATCCATGAGATTTTCCAGGCAAGAGTACTGGAGTGGGTTGCTATTTCCTCCTTCAGGGGATCTTCATGACCAGGGATCGAACCCAGGTCTCTCACATTGTAGGCAGACGCTTTACCGTCTGAGCCACCAGGGAAAATACTCCCTTAAGGAAGCTGCAATTTGGACTAGTTGTATCTAAATAGAGTATAGATGTGAAATGCTGGGAGCTGCTTGAGTTGAGGTTGTTCTAGACCATCCTGTAGTGCCATCAGCATTGTTTTAATGGCATTCATCTGCACTAGTTGTATTTTATGTGATTCTGCATTTCTTGCTGTTTCCCTTTCTCTGGCCATTTCCTGGGTGATGTCTGAGCCTGGTACTTGGAGCTTGAAGAACGGTGCATTAGTTTCTGATGCGTGTGTGTGAGGTTTGCCTCTGGAGGAGCCCTCTGTTCTGGTGGTGTCTGAACTCCAGCTTACAGCCTCCCCTTCCTTTGTAGGAGATAAACATCCTTGGGTTTTTGGAACTCATTACCCTCAACTGACTGTCCACACACCCATGCAGAATGACACATGCCAAGGTTAAAAGCCTGCATTTACTGGCACTGTGCTTCATAAAACAGGCTAAAGTCTTTGTGCCTCAACAAGAGAGGGGCTCAGCTATCATGGGTATCTATTTAAGAACAAATCTTTGAGTGGATAGAGAAATGCAGGCAGGCTATGGCCTAATTGCTCTGGCTCGAAAGCGGCTGCCACCTGCAGATTTGGAAACAGTGTTTTGGAAACGACAGAGAACACAGAAAGTCCTGACTGCCAGGGAATGTGATCAAATTGCTACAGGGTAGAGGTGTGTGTGCCTGTGTGTGGGGATGGAGTGAGGGAGGGTGTGGGAAGACGGTAAACACTGATATCATAAGAGAATAAGGACTTTTTAAACCTGAGCTCCTAATAAGTTCTGGGCACTGGGCTAAGCTCATTTCTACATTCAGTTTTTAGTTTCTCTCTTAATCTCCTGAGCCTGATAGTTTTATTCCCATTTATTCCCATTTGGCAGGTGAAGAAACTGAGGCTCAAGCAAATGAGCCATTTGCTTTCTCTAAAGTAGCTGGTAAGAGGGGGTTTAGGATCCCTGCTCACCTCTGTCTGACCACACAGGCCATGCTCTCTACTCTGACCTGCTTCAGCTTGGCTGCCCCTGCCACAGGTACAAAGAATAGGTTGCTTTCTTCCCTGGATGGGTAGTAACTCTGTTGCCTGGAGCTTTCTGCCCATTATTGTTAGAGGATTATCAGTTTCTTGGAGGAGGAGAGAAGTGTTAGATCTTCCTTTCCTAATTGATTTACCAGTGAGAAGGATAATTACTTCCAGGCTACCCTGCAGAAATACAGTGGGAATCACCACTCAAATTTCTCTGATGAGCTGGCCGTCTCTGTCAAGCTGTTAAGAGGCATTGTGTGTCTGATCAGATGTCGGTTATTTCCATGTCAGCCTCTCCATACAGCAGCATCACCCTGAGGTCTCTTTGACACAATGGAAAACCTCTAAACAAAACATAGAATCTTAAAATCTTGGACCCCCTGCTTTCCCTGACCATGTCTCCTGAGATTGCTGGAGGGTCAGGGAAAATCAGTTCTAAGATAGTATGTTTTCAATTCACCGATATTAAAATCTCTTACACTAAAGCAAAGGAAGAATATGGAAGGATAATTTTAGGCTATTAAACCATCTGTTAAGTGTCTTGCTCTGAGCAAAGTATTTTGGATGGGAGGTTCTTGCTTTCAGAAATATGCAGTCTCCTCAGCCAGACAGGATGCACACAGAAAACAGCTGCATGCACAGACCTAGGGTCTCAAATGTGAATGCAGACAAGGGCCAGACAGATAATGCCCATGAGAGGTGTGGGCCAGGTGGGGACTGCCGTGGCCACTCGGTGATCTAGGCTCCTGGTGACTGTCCTCATGTGAGGAGAAAGGCTCAGTGCCTTCCTTAAGAGATTTTTCTCTGCCTATTTTCTTAAAATTTTATTTATTTTGAAAGGTTTTAGATAGGCTAAGATGTGGAGTTCAGTGTGTGGGACCTGGCAGGCTGTCCCAAATTTGCTTGAATCCCTTGGACCCAATTGGCCTCATGTGTCATATTCTGAGTTGTAAGTCTCCAGATAAAAAGTTGGTATTTAGTGTGGTCCTTGGGGCAACAGGATAAGGATAACACACAGAAGCTGCTCTTGTTGGGGCCCTGCAGTGCTGCTTTTATGATCTGTGTGAAAGAGAAATTAAGCTGAGCAATACTCCCAGAGCCCTCCCTTTGACTCAAAGGACTCACATAATAGGTTCTGCAGTGCAGAGGGACCTTTTATATCAGGTAAGGGTAAGACCATTAGGACAGGCGGAGGAGGCAGACATCTTCTTTATGGTCCTGGTTCTCCACTTGGGTTATTGAGTGTTCTTGAATAAGTGAGCTTCCTCACAGAGCATCCATTTCCTTATTTGTATAGTGGCTAGGGTGGGTCCTAAACTTTTTGAGGCTCCTTCCTGCTTAGATGGTCTGGTTGGCCACCATTTGGACTATGCCTCTCAGAGTGCTACTTGGTAATATGTGATAATCTGTGGACTTTGGGTTTGGTGGCAGTCAGGTGGGTAGTCCTTGGAAGGTGTGATCCTCATAACTCTTGGATTTATGGCCACGTATTCGGGAAGATCCCCTGGAGAAGGGAATGGCTACCCACTCCTGTATTCTTGCCTGGAGAGTTCCATGGACAGAGGAGCATGATGGGCTAGTCTGTGGGCCCGCAAAAAGTCAGACACGACTGAGCGACTAACACTTTCACTTCATTGGCCAGCTAAGCCCTGTCATTCAGGCCAGGTCTTCTGAAGTCACAGTTCCTTGTTCAGAAGGTTGCTGATTCCCTGCAATCCACTGTCTCTGCTGGTGGAACTCAAAACGGCAGCATCTTCCGTGGCACAGTTGAGGAACTCCATCAGCATGAGCTGATGCAATCCCCATGAGCATCAGTTTCTCAGCTAGGCATGCACAGCCCTCCTCCAGCAGGAAAGGAAGCTGGAGATGCTGTCTGCATCTATCCTGGCAACCCAGGGGTGAGGACACCATATATCAAAATAGCAGGCAAGGGACGAGCTCTCCTGTGTCATACTTCTTCCCTTATGGCCACCTATTTCCTACAGTTTTAACCAGACATCTCGTCTCTGTGGACCCTGCTTTCTTCCTTCAGAAAAAGAAGCATAGTAAGCTATATTTAAAAAGCAAATAATAGAAATCCCTCTTAGAGCTAATATTTGTTTCTGTTTCCAAAGAACCTAAAAAAGAATGGATATATATATAACTGAATCATTTTTCTATACACCTCAAACTAAAAACACATTGGAAATCAATTATACTTCAAAATAAAATAAAAATTTAAAAACAGTAATAAAAAACAAGAGTAACAAGTGTTTATAATAGTAATAAAATGGCAGTAATAATGATGATGATGATGGTAAGAAAGAGAAGGCAAAATAGCAGCCAACAGCTTTTGAGAAGTTTCACTCTGTGCCAAAATTATTCTAAGTGCTTTATGTAAATTAACCCATTTAACACTTCACCAGCAACCGTATGATGTTGGTACTATCATTAGTCCATTTACAAACAATGAAAGTTTGACACCAAGAGGTCAGTGACCTATTCGGATTTGGTTGCTGATGGTCACTTACCTTGGTCTAATATGGTCATGTAACTCACTTTTGCTCATGTTTAATTCTTAGATTCACTGTGTATCCAGGATAAATAATCTAGTCGAGGAAGAGACTAGTCTAGGAAGGCTGTCACTAAACAGAAGAGACCACTTGGGGACTTGCCCAAGGTCATGAAGTCATTTTCAGCAGAGTCGTGTTCTTTTCCAAACCCAGGAGCTCTTGACAGCTAGAGCGCACAGATCTGATGGAGAACCCCGACTGGGTTCCACGGTGGGTGCAGGTGGGGAGCAGTTGGGCATAGGTACTTCCTACCCATCTCAGTCAGTCTGTGTTACAGACTGCAGGCTTCATCCAAATATCTATAGCTTCTCACGTCTCCGGTCTCGAAGCCTGAGGGATATCACAGCTGGAATTCTGTCTCAAATGAACCTGAATGAGAAATCAAGGGTCTGGAATCTAGGCTGCCTCTAGCTCGTTGGAAGCACAAAATGGTTGAATAGTGTGCCCAGGGCAAACAGTTATCAGAGAAATTAGACTGGGTCCTTCGGGGCAGAGTGTCAGGAAAAAAACAAGCGGGATTTCTGGTTTAGGCCTCACTCTTCAGTAGCTGGGGGACTTTGACCAAGTCACTTTAATTGCTTGAGTCTGGTTTCTTAAGCTGTAAAGTGGGGATAAAAGACTGCTTACTTGTCCCCTCCTCTTAGGACCATAATTAGAATAAAATGAGAAAGGTAGTGTTGTTTTGGAGGAAACCAGAAAAGGACCCCTCAGAAGAAGCTGCCCCCAGGACCACACCCTGGAATCCAGGCGCCTGGGAGGCAGCTGCAGGGCTCCTGGACCTCCACTGCTGGGCCTCCTGCTTCTTGGCTTCTGTGGGGAGGAAGCAGATCCCCGCACCCTGGTTTTTTGAAAGTCTCACATCCTGCCCTGTTCATGAGGCACACCACCACCTGCGTTTTTCCAATCATCCTTCCTGTCTTTTAAAACCAAATCTGCTGCCTGACTGAGAGAGATTGATTATTCTGCTGATGGAGAGAAATGGTCCCACTCTTGTTAATTCACAACCAGCTCGTTTTTCTTGCCTCATAAATTAACAGTTACTGAGAGGCTAGAGCAGTGTTTCAGGAGATGAGTTTAGGGGAAAATGTGTGAAAGGAAGGAGTGAAAAAAGGAGAAGAATGGAACTTGGACCAAACTGTCTCCATTTATAACTGATTCCAACTCCAAACCATTCTTTTCTTGGTATGTTCATAAAAAGAACCAGAAAGCAAAAACCCCAAGAATGAAAGTGTCAAACTTCAGGGACTGAGAAATCAGAATAAAGGAAAGAAGAAATCAAAAGAGAGGTGAATCAATGAGGGGAAAGACACTGGTTTACAGTTTTCCATTTGCCTTTGCAAGTGTGACTCAGCGATGGAGTGGATGTGAAGTGTGGTTCAATTTAAGCTAATCACTTAAAGGAAAGGAATCTAGAGTAATTCTTGGAAATTCACTCTTTAGTCACAAAGTCCCTTTCTCGCAAATATATGCATGTGGTCCCCTGTATAAATTACTGCAGTGTGCCCTAGCCAAAAATTTATTTAAAGGCTCATTAAAATGATTACTAGTTTTTTTTTTCTTTTGCATTTTATTTGAAAATGGGAAGAATATAAACCTATAGCCTGGCTTCTCTCCAAAGTGCCCTTTGAGGTTTGCATTGAGTATATCATATTTTTTAAAATAAAGATATGATTTGCAGTAAGATTATTCATGCATTTAAGAGGAATAATAAAAATTAGCTCTTTACTATACTTCTTCATGATTTATGTTTGCCTAGCCTTTTTTTTTTGTAATTTTATTTGTATTGGTTTTGGGTTTCTTTAGATACATGTATGCATCTATGTGAGTATAGAAGATATTCAACAAAAAGCATTATGCAAACTTTAGAAATAACTGGAAGAGTTAATACTGTGCCAGACTTGAAGAAAGATGCTATCCTGTGGCATAGTCTGAGCCAGTGAAAGATAGAGGCAAAAATCCGGCAGACTTTGGAATAAAGCTTGGGATTTGAAGAGGAGAGAAATGACAATCTCATAGGGGAAAGAGGGTTTGGAGGTCTTTATAGGCATGTTGTGTTTAGCAGTGGCAAGTCTGGAGAGGGATGGGTGGGCCTAGATGCTGTAGACCCGTCGAAGCTCAAGAATGGAGTTAGAACTTGGTGCAAGAGGGCATGGGGAGCCATCGCAGGCTTCTGAGCTGGGGGCTGATAGCAAGAGAGCTGCATATGAGAAAGGCTTACAAGAGCCTCTTGGGGTGATGAGGTGCCCATGTCAGGCATCCTACTCCATCTCTTCTCACTACCCTGTCCTCCCCAGACCTGGGTATGTTTTCCGAGCATCACAGACAAGAGACAATTTTGCAGAGAGTCTGGGAAGCTGGGGTGATATAGTCTTCCTAATGTTCTGATGCACAGTTACATAGCAAATGGGTCTCACCGCCCCTGAGGTAGAGATGTCTGTGACAAAAACAGCCATCACCACCAGTGAAAGAGATGACTATCATTTTCTTTCTTGGTGAGCTCAGCCAAGCAGAGAGATTGTTCCTGGCCCACATGCCTTGCCCCCGGCCCGTCCCCCCATTACCAGCCCAAGGTCAGAGTGACAGACGTCAGTGTTCAGCCCACGTTCAGCTGGCGGGCATGTCCGGGTAATGAGGGGCGAGCATCCTGGGATCCTCTGGCTGCCAAATAACTCCAGGGCCAATTTGGAGGAAGCAACGCCCCACCGTCGCAGTGGGGTCAGACCAGCCAGTGCACGTGAGACACTGGCCTCAGTGACAGATGGGCACCCGACTTGCGCTGGCACCTCCGCATGGAGAGCCCCGCGTGCAGGGGCAGACAGACAGCCTGTCCCTCCACAGCATGGGTGTAACCCCGAGGAATGGCCCGGGGTGTCTTATGATGACCAAACTGAGGAAAGAAATGAACCAGAGAGGACAGCGGTGCGAGAAATGTACATGACTGTCTCCCAGCTGTCAGAGAGGGGCGGAGTGCAGCTTGGTTTAGAAACTTACTCACTGTTCCCGCTCCTCCCTGGTGCTCAGCAAGGAGCTCTGATGTGGAGAAAAGGCCTTCAGAGGACGCCCCATGCCTGGCTGTGTGACCTCGGATGCACTGTTTACCTTCTCTAAACCATAGCTTTCCCGTCTGTAGATGGGTTCACAATGGGGTTAGAACAGCAAACCTAAGAATGAAATAATTTATACAGAGTGCAAAGAGTGGATGTTCAACACTGCAACCCCCTTCCACCACCACCCCAAGGAACCTCAATTTGGCTTCGCCTCTGCTCAGCGATGCCGCCCAGTTTCCAGGTAGCCCATCTCTGATAGCTGATTTTTTCATGGGAAAAGGAATTTCTACTTCTCTCAAGCCTGCATTAGGCAACGTCTGTTCAACTTCCAAAACAACAGTAAATGTTGTCCCCTCTGCATCCCTTCTATTTCTCCCTCTATCCAGCCACCTGTCTTGTGTACTTTCTCACTGATCCATTGATCGCTTCTATCTCTCCTAATGGAGCATAAATTAAAAGCGATGGTTGCCAGCCTTGGGCAGTATGTGAGAGCAAGTTTCCCCCATTATCACCCAAGCCCCATTAGGCACACAGAGCTGGTGGAACAGGGCTTTGCATCCAGGTCGGCCTGGCTCCAGAGCCCCAGAGAGCCCTTCAGCATTGAACCCCACAGAAAGCTGTCTCCATCTGTGCAGACGCACATACAGTCTCATTGCTCCCTCTTGGTGGTGTGCAGATGATCTGTCTCACCACTGTGTGTCTGGGGAGCTCCTTGCTTTGTGGGGGCTCTGTGCCAGGCCCAGGGAGCACACAGGCCCTTCAGGCCTGGACCCCACACAAGCAGAGATTGTATTTAAGTGGAACCTTCATTTAGGACGGAGACTTGGGAGAGAAGTGGGTGTGTGAGACCTCAGGAACTGCAGTTATAGCAGCAACTGCTAGAATGGAAAATTATCCCCGTTTTATGAGAAAGTTGGGAAGGCAACAGACTGAGAATGAATGCGGGTGTTCAAAGGGGGAGAAAGAGAGAGAGAGCACATCGAAGCAAAAAGACAAAGGTCTCGCAGCTGCAGAGAGGCCAGTCCAGGCTTCAAACCCAGATTGTCCAAATTGGAAACATGAGCTCTATAATACAATGGCTTATTGGCCTCCCTCTGCTTAGATGGACACTCTGACCTTCCAGAATCATCTCTTTACACATCTAAAATAGTGTTGATATGCAGTGCCAGGGCCCTGTGCTAAGACGTTATGGAAAACGTTCCCTGTACTGAGAAGTCAGAGGAGTGCAGGGGTGCTGAGTTTCCTTCAAAGTCAGACAGACAATAGACCAGGGAGAATGGGGTGGTGTGTTACCTGCAGAAGATGCCTGAGCCTCCAGTAGTTCCCAGGAGTGAGCTGCAGGGCTCTGCTCTGGCATTCCCACGAGGAACCCCCACAGGCCGAGGCTGGCTAGTCCCCAGGGGGCTGTTTGGTCAAGAAGCCACTTTGTCCAGATCCTGGCTCTACGTCTCAGCAGCTTGTGTCTGGGGCACATTATTAACCATTTCTAAGCTTCTATTTCCTCATCTGTATAATCATGATAATGCAAGTACCCAACTCATAGGCTGAGAGGAGGAATAAATGACAAATGCTTGCAAATGCTTAGCCAGTGACTGACTCCAGGTATCAAAGTTAGTAAATCCTACTACTATTACTCTTATCATCACCCTGATGTCAGGACAACTGATGCCTATAAACAAGGGGTAATCCCATGCTGGGGCTCATCCTAGCTGGGTACTCAGGGTTTTCTTGGACATCATGTGATCAGTTTGGAGCAGTGCAGAGCTAGTAGGTGACTTGAAGGTTCAAGCCTCTCATCAAACTGATGAAGAAACTAAGTCCCCATGAGAAGACTCTCATATACTCAAGGTTACCCAGCTTCTTAATGGCAGAACTAAGGACTGCCCTGGTGGCTCAGATCGTAAAGCATCTGCCTGCAATGCAGGAGATGAGGGTTTGATCACTGGGTTGGGAGTATCCCCTGGAGAAGGAAATGGCAACCCACTCTAGATTTCTTGCCTGGAGAATCCCATGGACAGAGGAGCCTGGAGGACTACAGTCCATGGGGTTGCAAAGAGTTGAACACAGCTAAGCAACTAATGCTTTCACTTGCACGGCTTTGGACATCAGAGTTCTGGCTTCAAGCCCAGTTCCCTTCTTGTGAAGTGGCACAGAAGACTCTGCACAATCCCGCAGATCTAGGTAGACGGGTGGCCAAGGAAGATGCAGACATCTGTGAGCTCTGACATTCTTGTGTGTTCGGTAAACTTAGAGCCTGCAGGGCACTGGGATCAGAGGGGCCAAGTCAGTCTTTCAGACCAGGGTGACTCAGGTGGGGAATCTCCCAAGGGCATCTGGCTGCGGGTAAGGTCCCCAAGGTCATCTTGGACCCAGAGCAGGCCAAGGTAGAAAAATCAGAGTCTGAGACAAAGCTGAACCAAGAAGGAAAAGGTCCAAGTTGGATAAAGAAGGTATGGTACCGTCCAGACGGTGAGAAAAGACCCCTAATAGAGAAAGCAACCTGAAGGGAAGACAGCTGGAGGACAGGGGTGCAAGGCAAGCCTGGGCACAGGCTCCTGAGACTGTGAGGTTATTGGCAGCCTGTTTTCATGGGGGTACTTTTCCCTTGTTGGGGGATGGTTGTAGGAGAGGCACTTGACTGATTAAAACAGTCAAGCCAGTCCAGACAAGAAGGACGGATACAGAGGAAGAGTAGCAGAAAGATACGATGCAATTATCCAAAGTGGTCTTTGGCCTGAACCTCCAATCTTTAATCATCCCTGGGGAGACAGTGACAAGTGATATATGCATGGACGATTTCCTGACGCCGCTCTGGACCTTTGGAGAGGAGTAAGTTGATGTCAGAGCAGACTCTTAGCATACAGGTTAGCTCCAGAAAGTCGGCTTAGAGTGATAAAGTGCTGGCTTCCTGGCCTCAGCCACCCTGCCTTGATCCCAAATCACAGTGCATCAGCATTCCATAGCTCAGAGGAGAGCAGTCTTGGAGACAGAAGGTTGTAAAAAGTTATTTCTTGAAGAAGATTTCCTCAACAATAATAGCTTCATGACGTGGCTGTCTGGAGAGCCCGTCTTGCCTCCGCTGGACCCTAACACAACTATAAATGGTTTAAAGTACTCTGCATCACCCTCTCCTCTCAAGCAGCTATAAAGATGCTTTCTCTAGAAACCTCCAGCTGCTTGTGTATGAACTCATGCATGCTGAGTTTACCCTGAACTCCTCAGGTGGGTACTTAGGGTCTGAACCATCAACCTCTAGAAGTGATGGAGGGAGAGGAAGTGGTAAACAAGCAGACCCTTACCCCAGTCATCCTTTCAAAAAAATGATACCAGTCAGAATGTGTCATTTATTTTTAGGAATTGCCACTTTGATCATGGCATTCCTTACTCAGAAACTTCCATGACCTGCCCAGTATCATTGGGAGAAGTCTATACCAATGTGTGATTTACCTTTACAGGTTCTGAGCTTACCTGTCCACGCTTCTCTTTGTCCTGCTCAACTGCATCAGTTCTTTGACCTGGGACAAGTTTTTAAATGTGTCAAGAACCACTGGTCTAGTTGGAGGAAAGAAAAAATCATTTATCTATCGAATATGTTGGAGTGCATTTCTTGTGTCCCTGGCCTTTGCCTTCATGGAGGCTTGTCCAGGAGGGTGATGATGCTCTGGGTCACAGAGGGAGGAGGTGCTGGCTCTCCCTGGCAGGGCGGAGGGCTCACAGTGAACCTAATATTGAAGCCAAGTCAGTGCATCAGGAGGGGTTTACTGAGGACTCATGCTGGGGGCGGGTTGCAGGGGGTTTCTAGGCAGAGGAAATAATATGTGTGAAAGCTTACATGGATGAGAGCTTGAAGTATGTTCAGGAAGCCCCAGGAATTTTGCAGGGGGTAGACCGAAAGCCCATTTGAGGAGGTGGCAGAGGAAAAAAGCGAGGTGGTAAAGTGCCACATAGTAAGGGTCTCCTGTTCTGGGCTAGGGAGTTGAGTGTTCTGTTTTGTTCTTAACAGAATACAGAGTAGGGTGTCATTGGATCAGATCTGTTGCTTAGGTCACTCTGGGGGGTAAGGGTGAAGGATGGTGAGATTGACATCAGAGTCCAGTATGACATTGCCTTATAAAAATTATTATTAAAATGATTGCTATTATTGAAATGATTATTTAAAAGATTAGAAGTCGTCTGAATGCCCAACATGAGAGATTTATTAGTCAATTAAAATGCATTAGTGTGGTAGAATATCATGTAATAATTAAAGCTTAGGTTTGTTGATATGAAAAGTTCTTTATTATATATTAGAAAAAAAGAAGTTATAGAACTATGTATTTGAAACAGAGCAAGTGAAATGCTAGTGACTGACATGGTGCTCTGGGCAAGGGATGCTGAGGGCCTGCACTTCTGCAGTGGTGGAAGGTTGTAGAGGAAGGTTGGCTTTGAGAAGGGCTAAAGACATGGAGTCAACTCAGAGTTTATTTGGATGTCGCAATACAAAAGATTTTAGGGTGGTTCTCAGGATTTCAGCTGAGTAGATGAATGAGTGGGCATTGGGGATATTAATTAGACATGGATGAACTACAGAAAAAGAACAGGTTTTGGGCAAAAGATAATCAGTTTGGTTAGGGCATGTTGAGTTTGACCTCATGGAACATCCAGGTATAAAGGTTTTTAGGCAGTTGGATTTATGGGTCTAGATCTTAGGAGACAGGCTTATACTTAAGAGCACACGTAAGTCTTGGCAAACAAAGACAAATTCAACAATAAAGTATGTTTGCAGTTTTGTTGTTGAACATAGGATTTAGAGCAAATAAATGCCAGTTTGGCATCAAAGGAGCAGACATTTATTAAAAATTTACTCTGTGGTTAGCACAGTGCCAGGCACAGGAATCACCAAGATGAACAAGACTTGGGCTTTGTCCAGGGAAACACATTACCATAGAGGTATGTATCAAATGCCAACAAAAGAGGAAGTGATTAAGTCTACTGAGAGTGGTTAGTAGAAGACATGGAACAGAGGTCATGTTTGACTTAAGTTTTAAAAGATGAGTGAGAGTTTGTCAGATGGATTAGTGGTTGTAGTTGAATTTCACTTTAGAAGGCATGTTGTAGAAAAAAGTAAGTATTAATTTGAATCCCAGGAAGCTGAATATTAAATCCATTAGAAGCTTTCACTATAAAATTCACGTTCCATTCTATGTGAATGCTAAAACTGAATATGTGTTTTGTAAACCAGTTTAAGTTCTCTCTGACTGAATAGCTCATGTCACCTTCACTTACCAGGAGGCAAAGCAGCACTGAATATCTGAATATGGATGGTGCCTGTGATATGTTTTCTTCCTGTTCATCGCAGCCAAGTCAAGCTTGGGTTTTGGATGGACAGCCCTTCCCTAAGCTCCAGGCAGATGCCCCTGGTTGCTTTAATAAGAACCGGTGAATGCACGCTTTCTCACCTCCCAAGCGGTTACTGAAGGTCACTTAGCAAAGTGGTGGCAGAATCCCACTGCTGCATGTACCTTGCCACACCACCAGGCACTTCCAAATGATGCTTCCCACATGTTTGGTCGCTCTCCTTTGGCAGTGCTTGTGTGTACTTTTACTTTTAATTATGAGGCACAGCAGTAAGGACCGGTTCACATTGGAGCACCAGTGGGAATGGAAGCCGGCCAAGTGGTAGATGCTTGACCTGGTGGAGGATGACTGAGTGGCAGAGTTTGGACTCCCGTCTTACCTTTGATTTTGCTAGATTTTAGTGTGTTTTCTGTACTTCCAGGGCTTTCTGTGCTCCGGGAACCCACTCAACCTCAGCTTGCCTCTTTCTCTACTGCTATTAGTGCCTTGCATTTTTGACTGGGAAATAAATACAGTGCAGAGACCAAACCTTCTCAAGCTGATACGACTCTCAGTAGTTGGCAGGTAAATTTATAATCTGAGACTAGGCTGTGCTTCGACATCTTCCAGTCGGATGGCGTTTGGTCAGGGAGGTCTGTTTTTTTAGGGAAAAAATACGATGTAAGTTAATTTGCTTTTTTGTAGTCCCCACCCTGCTCAAAATCTGCTAGCCACTGCCCATTGCTTCAGGATTCAGGCTAACATCCATAGCAAGGGTTTAAAGTTCCTCCTTCACCTGGTGGTTCAGATGGTAAAGACTCCACCTATAGCACAGAATACCTGGGTCAAATCCCTGGGTCAGGAAGATCCTCTGGAGAAGGGAATGGCTACCCACTCCAATATGCTTGCCTGGATAATTCCTTGGACAGAGAAGCCTGGAGGGCTACAGTTCATGAGGTCACAAAGAACTGGACACGACTAAGCGACTAACACACTTACCTGCACCAGATATTTCCTCCTGCCCCCTCTTCTACCCTTGTAGAATTCAGACATGTTCCATGTTCCCTTTCATTTCTCCAGCAGGCCCTATGCTTAGGCTCACAATGTCTTCTTAGAAGTTCCTTCCCATGCTCTCTCTCTACCTACTTGGATTCTAACCATCTTCAGGATCCTATGCAGAGTCATCTCCTCCTTGAGACGTTTACTTATCAACTCACCCAGTGTTTCCTCCTGCATTGACTGGCCTTTCCACTTTACATACTGTTTTTAATGTTTCTATCTGTAGAAACGTGGCTAGCTCTTTTGGGGCCTGGACTGAGTTTTCCCATTCCTGTACCCATCAGAATGTCTGATACAAGGTGTCAGGTTCTCAGAAAACAGCATTCTTGTTTCTGCCTTGGACCGAAACTGTGGTGCAGGTGTTGAGGACATTTCCAGTATAGCTGGATCCCAGTCACCTGTTGATGGCTCTCAGCCTTACCTTGGGCATGACCTGTGGAGGGTTAACTAAGCAAGAGGTCTTTTGCTTCAGGTTTTCTCTCTTCCCTATCTGCTTTCCTGATCCAGATGGCACCTGAGTTTGGCTGCTTCATCCTGGACTCATCTCCTGTGTTCAGCCTTCTGCTGGCCTCTCCTGTCATTGCATCGGGACTAATGGCTTCCAGCTGTTATAACTTATGATCTTTCACCAGCATCCTCTGCCAGAATCCAGAGCCTAGCACCTTCTGCTGGGGGGAGAGAGATGAGGAAGGGGAGGGGAGCATTTGTGGTGGAATTGATTACTCCCTCCCTAGTGCTTTTACAACATTCTGTTTATCCTCTCTTAGCATAAATCTCCCTGTAGTTTAGCCATTCACCTGTCTGTCTCCCCTGCTAAATATTGAAGCCCCCCTGGGTCAGAACCAAGCATTATCTGTCCAGGCTTCCTGGTGGCTCTGCACTGACATTCATTTTAACTAAGCTGAAATTAGTAAGCCATTATGGAGTGAAAATAACCTCAGAAAGTGCCCAAACCAAGCAGATGAACCATCCAACTTCATGTCACATTTCTGCTGCCATTCTTCCCAACATACCCTGCAACTTTAGGGGACATCTCTGTCCTTTGGGTGGATGTACCACTCGGGAAGAAGGAGGCCAAGGCAGGCCAAACCATCTCTGAGGCTCTGTGAAGTGACTGCCCACACCAAAAACCTACTTAGAAAATTAATTTCCTGGTCAATTTCACAGTGACCTTGCTCCAAAATGTCCAAAGAAATACAGGCATGGATTCCCCTTGTTCCATAACACTTGGAGAGTAAAAGATAGGCAACATTAAACATTTTAAAATTTGTTTTCATTGAAAAATGAAAAAAGAAATTGGAGACTCGAGCCCTTAATTTCTATAGTTATTGACCTATTTCATATCAGGTATTCTTTCAGGCTCTCTCCCCCCTTGGGTCATGTAAAAGTGCTGGCTGTCACATAGCCCAGGGAAGGATGGGAATGGCTTTAATGTCATTTGGTGATGGTCTTCACTACACTTGGCTCTTGACAGGTGTCTGTCTGGCCCATTCAGACGTGGCTCCCTCCAAAGCTGTCTTCACTCCCTCTGTGTTGAATCAAGTTGTGCACACCTTCCCAAGGCTTCTCAAGGCTATGACTTCGGTCATAGTCTATATACAGTGAGTAGTCATAGGCAACCCCGTGTGAGTGTCTGCCATTCTGAATGTTGTTTATCTGGCTAAGAGAGCAATAATTCTTCTTACTGTTATTGAAATAGACTTCAGTGATTTGGACTTTACTCTTTTCAACCAGGGCACCAAAACTTCAACAAATCTGGCTAACTTCCCTGGACTGGTCTAGGCCTTGGAGAAACAAGCAAAGATGATTTTAGCACTAACTTCCAAGTACAAGCCTCTTTCTCTTCTCACTCTGCCTCTGAAACACAGTAACAAAAAAGCTGTGAAGTCTCCTTTGGGGGAAAAGAGAGTCCAGTACTTGGAAACCAGCCCTGGCTTCCTGTCTGGGAAAGTTTATGTGGGGAATTGGGACCTAGCCTTTGTTCCAGCTTGATGAGTCTGGAGCGTTGAGAAAGAAGACACAGTGTTTCTGTCTTAATAGGTTATCCTGCTGTGTTAAATTCTCAATAAATCACCCTACTGCAAGGACAGGGATTTTCTTTTCTTTTTTAACGATAAAAAACATATTGTATTCATCAGAGAGGCAATGCTGAGATAGGATGAAAGTCAACAAGATCAGACTAAAAGATCAGGACTCAGGAAGGAGAGTCTGACCAGTGTGGAGGGAATCTGACCTTGGGATATGTTGGAGCATTTTCTGAGAACTCTTAGGAGTCAGATACCATAGTTTCTTAGAGAAATTGTTGAAATATTTTGGAATACTGAAAATTTGAAGAGTCCAATGTCTACTGGAGAAACTGAATCAGTGATGAAAATCTTCTCACCAAGAAGTCACCAGGCCCAGGTGACCAGTGAATTCTTCTAGATGTTTGGGAAAAAACAAAAGGAATATTAGAGAAATTCTTCAGGGAATAGAAAAAGGTGGATGTCTTTCCAGCTCATTATGAGGGCAGCATAACCTGAATATCAAGACCTGAGAATGACATTAAAATAAATAAAAATTACAGGTTAATTCCTCTTGTAAACATAGGTGCAAACATCTTTAACAAAGCATTAGCTAATTCAAGCCAGCAAAATATAAAGAGGATAATATATTATACCCAAGTTGAGTATATTTCAGAAATGCAAGGTGATGTTAATATTAAAAATGAAACATAATTTACAATTACATAATAAAGGAGAAAAATAATATGATAATCTCAGTTGATGCAGAACAAATATTTGATAACACTCAACACTCACAGGGCTTCCCTGATAGCTCAGTTGGTAAAGAATCCACCTGCAATGCAGCAGACCCTGGTTCTATTCCTGGGTCAGGAAGCTCTGCTAGAGAAGAGACAGGCTACCCACTCCAGTATCCTTGGGCTTCTCTTGTGGCTCAGCTGGTAAAGAATCTGCCTGCAATGCGGGAGACCTGGGTTCAATCCCTGGGTTGGAAGATCCCCTGGAGAAAGGGAAAAGCTACTCACTCCAGTATTCTGGCCTGGAGAATTCCATGGACTATAGTCCATGGGGTCACAAAGAGTGGGACATGACTGAGTGACTTTCACTTTTCAACATTCTCAACACTCATTCATATCAATAACCCTTAGCCAACTAGAAAAGAGAATTTCCTTACTATATATATAAATAAATATATATATTTTAAATATATATATAAATGTATATAAATAATAAAATAAATAAATATATATATATATTTTTAAAAAATCAGCAATAACACTTAATGGTGAAATTTTTAATGTTTTTTCCCCTAAGATTAACAATTGAGTAGGATGTCCATTTTCACCTCTTTTATTTGGTTTTATAATTGAGGTTTTATGAAGTTCAAAAGATAAGAAAGAAATGAAATGTATGAGGTTTGAAGAGAAGGAAATGATAATGTCATTGTCTATGTAGAGTATTCAAGACAGTCTATAAACAAACCACTAGAATTAATAAGTGAATATGGCAAGATCACTCAGTATAATGTCTTTATGTGTTTGTGTCTACCATATTTCTATATTTTATATATTTATATAAAATTCTATGTGATGGTAAGCAAATAGAAAATAAAACTATTAAGTTTCTGTGCAATAGCATCAAATAATATGTGATAAGTGAATAAGTAACTATAATGAGGTAATGAATAGAGTGTAGTACACAGTGAACAAGACTTTGATACAGAAGACTGTGAAACATTGCTGAGAGAAAATAAAGGAGACTTAAATACATTTGAGATAAAATCACGTTTATGAGTAGAAAGACTCAGTATTATAAGCATGTTAATTTTCTCCCAAACTCATCTATTAATTCAAAACAACCCCTATAAAAATTCCAGTGTACTTTTTCTGTAGAATTTGACAAACTGATTCTAAAATTTACAGAAAAATATGAAGGGCCAAGAGTATATAAGACAATCTTGGGGAAAAAAAAAAACCACTGGAGTAATTATACTACCAGATATCAAGACTTATTTAAAGTTGCAGTAATTACGACAATATGATATTAGCACAAAGATAGAAAAATAGACCAATGGACTGGAGCCCAGAAGTAGACATATATATATATATATATATATAGTTTCTTGATGTATAACAAAAATAACAGTGGAATGTTGTGATAAAGAGGATGTTCTTTTTTTTTAAAAAATGTAACTTGGTCTATTGAATATCCTATTATTTTTAAAAGAAGATTCTGAACTCATATCTTACTTCTACAAAGAGTCATTCCTGATAGATTACAGATATAAATGTGAATGTTGAAATCATAAAGCTTCCCAACATTATTGTTCATACCAATAAAAGCCACCATCTGGAACCAACTCAAATGTCCACTGACAGAAAAATGGACAAATAGGTTGTGGAATATTTATATAATGGAAAAGTGTACAGCAAAGGAAAGAAGAAATCACTTTGATAAGCAAGCAACAAGATGGGTTAATCTCACAGAATGTGGAGTCACAAGTGTGGTTCTGTTGATACAACATTTTAAAAATGGTCAAAACTAATGAGTGTTTGTAGAGAGAGAAAATGGGCTACTTTGGGAAGAGAGTGGGCACATGGTGGTTTTCTGAGGGGCTGCTAAAAGTTCGTTTTGTTTATGTTGAAAGTGAATATATATAGCACACTCCCCTGTGAAAATTCACCAGGCTGCACTCAAATGATCTGTGAGCTCTGTGTATATGAACTTCAATACTTTATTTACATAATATTATTTTGTGATGTTAAGGAGGCATTTTGATTTAAAATGGGGAGCATGGCCGCTCTGTTGAACAGCACACAGTTTTTTCCAAAAATTAGCCACACATACCTGTTCCCACCAAAAACAAAAGAGTGTTTGCTCCATGCTGTGTTTTATCTTCAGACCAGTGAATCCTCAGTCATGTTGGGGAAGTTGTGTGGCTTAGGAGCCCCGATCTGGGGCTATGAGAATGGAACATTTTACAGCCATCCAGTGTGGTTTTTAACTCCCCAAGCTGGCTTCAGGCAGATTTGAGTTTTAGGTGCTACAACTTATTATTACCAGTGTTATTTGAATGAGTAGGTCGAGTTCTGAAAACTTCAGTATTTTTATCTGTGCAGAGAATAATATTAATACTTACCCTCTAGGGTGTTGTTATGAAATGAAACAGCTCATGAAAGTGCTTCACACGGTGACTGGCACATCACATGTACTCAAGAGTTGACAGGTTTGGTGGTGGGGACCGCAAGTTCTTTATATACTACTGGCTATAAAGGGAATAGGGGGCTGTGTAAGATGCCTGTAGGGGATTGAGAATAAAGAGTTGCAAACCCTGGACTGCCAGGCTGGTTCCTTCTGCTCTCCTGCTCAAGGCCCCTTTCCCCTGCTCTCTCTCCTTTGGAACCACCCCCACCCCACCCCGCCACCACCCCACTCCTCTCCTGTTTCGCAGCAGTTTAGTAAGTTCCAGCCACACTGCCCCCTGCCTCAGTCACATGATCCCTCCCTTTCTCTGAGTGGTAGGTATGGTTGTAACAGAAGCAGTCTATTTCTCGTCTATCAGCAGAAACCAAAATCATTCGATAAATACTTTGTGGTATTTAGACAATCACTGGTCTTTGATGTGGAGATGGGACATTCGGAGTTCTTTGTAAACACTGGGAGCTCTCTTCTGCTCAGAGGTGAAGTTGGCTGCAGATCAGTAGCTTTTCTGACTCCATGGTTTCTGTTTCCCCTAGCAGCGAGCACTCCCACGTCCTGGGATCACACAGCCCATAATCCTTCCCCTTTTCTGTGGGAGAACCAATCACATGTGGCCCAAGCAGTGAAGGCATCAGAGCAGCTTCTCCTTGTTTGGAGTTAATAATTTTATCCTTTCTTGGTGGGGTTTCTGCATCCTAGAGAACCTGAAGCCCTCTCTCCCCCTGAGCTCTCCGCCCGTCCCTTTTGTGTGGGAATAGGCGAAACGCAGATGTAGAAGGAACGAGGATTGCAGGGAGCAGGAGCCTGTGTTGAAGCCAAACTCACTTCTTGGGGTGACAGATTGGGGTTGTCTACAGCACCTGGCATGGAAGGTGGAGGAAGATGATGGCCGCTCATGGTTTAGAAAAAGCCACGGTGTGGCCTGTTGAGGTTAGCATTGACACTTAGTCTAATATGCCACCCCCCATCCTACCATCACATTGCTTTTTCTTTTGACCACATGTAAAGAGTTCCTCTGTTTTCTCTTCCAGGAGGGAATGTGATTGACCAAGGAAAGGCTGTTGGAGAGAGGTGCACTTTGAAAAATAAAGGTTCTCTGGCAGAGATGAGCAGTAAGATCCACGCTTGCTGTAGTTTTCGTGCATTGGGGAAGTTTTTCCTTCTCTATGAGTATTTGAAAGAAGAACGGGTACAGGTGGAATCCTGTACTCCAGCTAGGACTGAGGGAGGATTAGGCAATGCTGGGTTTCAGAAAGAAGAGCTTTGTCTCTGTCCTCTTGAGGGAGGCTCAGTGATTCTAGAAGTACCAAGGCTGTCTCGGAACAGGGATGCTTTCCCTCTGTGGACAGTGAGGCTGACACATGTAGTAATGTGTCTATCCCATCAACTCAGAGAGTTGTCTGCCCCATTTGTTTGCTTACCAAGACCCACTTCCTGACCCAACGCCGTCTTTTATGGTTTTTAAACACCTTGAGCATAAGCACTTGGAAAACAAAACTGCTTTTGTCTAGACACCAGATCTATTTTTGTCATTGTAAAAGTGAGTGAGAATGTTTAAAGAATTCCTTATAGAGAGCTCCTAGCAGGACCAAAAATGGGCTTGGCATTAAGAAACAAATAACACATATACAAGCTGCATGCTTTTCCCACATGTACATTGTCCACCTCTCTGACTAATTTAGGATACTGACCCCTGTCCAGCCCTGTCCCGAGTGCCCCTGGGTTCTGCTTACTCCCAGAGGTCAGCTATGTTCCCCCTTAGCATCTAAGTCCATCCCCGGGGTTCTACTGTGCCTGGTGGAAGTCACAAAGGACAGCATGAAAAGCCCAGGAATGAGGACTTTACCAAATTAGTAGATCATTACCAATAAACTGTGATGTGGGTGCATCATACAAGATAAAGAAATCAACATCAAAGATCTAGGAATCCAAATTCAGATATCACATGACATCCAACTGGGCATGAAAACTGTAGAGGCTGGGTGATCATGGAAGTGGTTTATAGGGAAACAGGCAAGGACAGCCATGTGCAGTTCAGTGGAGTAGAAGGAGGGACTTCTCATGAAAAAAGTGGTCTAGCTGGGAATTGAGTTGACATGGATTAAATCACTTCACAACAAAGAAAACTAGGCAAGGTGAAAAGACAGCCTTCAGAATGGGAGAAAATAATAGCAAATGAAACAACTGACAAAGAATTAATCTCCAAAATATACAAGCAGCTCAATACCAGAAAAATAAATGACCCAATCAAAAAATGGGCCAAAGAAATAAACAGACATTTCTCCAAAGAAGACATACAGATGGCTAACAAACACATGAAAAGATGCTCAACATCACTCATTATCAGAGAAAGGCAAATAATGAGGTTCCATCTCATGCCAGTCAGAATGGCTGCCATCAAAATGTCTACAAACAATAAATGCTGGAGAGGGTGTGGAGAAAAGGGAACACTCTTACACTGTTGGGAATGCAAACTAGTACAGCTACTATGGTGAACAGTGTGGGGATTCCTTAAAAAACTGGAAATAGAATTGCCATATGATCCAGCAATCCCACCACTGGACATATACACTGAGGAAACCAGAACTGAAAGAGACACATGCGCTCCAATGTTCATCGCAGCACTGTTTATAATAGCTAGGACATGGAAGCAACCTAGGTGTCTATCAGCAGATGAAGGATAAGGAAGTTGTGGTACATATACACAATGGAATATTACTCAACTATGAAAAAGAACACATTTGAGTCAGTTCTAATGAGGTGGATGGAACTGGAGCCTATTATACAGAGTGAAGTGAGTCAGAAAGAGAAACACCAATCCAGTACATTACGCATGTATATGGAATTTAGAATGATGGTAATGGCGACCCTATATGCAAGACAGCAAAAGAGACACAGATGTAGAGAACAGACTTTTGGACTCTGTGGGAGAAGGTGAGGGTGGGATGATAATGAGAGAATAGCATTGAAGCATGTATATTACAATATGTAAAGTAGATGACCAGTGCAAATTCAATGCATGAAGCAGGGCAATCAAAGCCGGTGCTCTGGAGCAATGCAGAGGGATGGGGTGGGGAGGGAGGTGGGAGTGGGGTTCAGGATGGGGGGCACATGTACACCCGTCACTGATTCATGTTGATGTATGGCAAAAACCACCATGATATTGTACAGTAATCAGCCTCTAATTAAAATAAATAAACTAATTAAAAAAAATCATTTCACAGCATCTTCAGGGTGCCAAACCTGGGGACACAGTAGTTAAAATCATAAATATAGCCCTGTTCTCATGTTGTTGACTTTCAAGTTTGGTGTCTATCAGTGGCTTTCCTTTTCTTTGATCTGACATGCCTCATGAGTCCAAAGAAAGGGTCTCTATTGAAAGAAACCTCCTCAAGAGGAAGAACACAGAGGGAATGAATTAGTGAAGATCAGATTTGCCTCTTAGGAGTTAATAAATGGGACAGACAACTCCATTGTTGTAATGGTGATTGTTCATAGTTGTGACTCTATGCAAAGTATTTAATTATAGGCCACTCTTCACCCTGTCCCATTTGCTACCACCCTCATTCCTGCCAACCACCCACTAAATATTACTTACTTTGTCAAGGAATGCAAATCCATGCTAATAGTATCCCAAGCTCATTCAAGCTAATTTGTTGCAGAAAGGACCACCATCCAGGATACAAATGCTTTAATTAGTCACCACTTGGGATTACACCCTTCCAGGTCTTCTTCGCAGTTTGAATAACCAAGCTCTGACAGTTAAAGTCAAGTTTGTTTTTTTTCTTCTCCCATGTTTAAAACATCAGTAGGTTCCTTGAGCATGCATAATCCCCACCCCACTTCAGGGGCAGAAAATTGAGAGTTGGCTGTATTTAAAATTGCTATGTTCACTTTGTTCCTAAATTGCTATGTTTTCCACAGATACCATGTTAGTGTTTGGGTGTCAGTGGGGAGACATGGATGGTGGAAGGAGCTTTTTTGCTTACATGCCATAAGGAAAGTGGATTAGTTTGGAAAGTAATTCAAGCCTGGGAAGTCAGGCTTTTAGTTGGAATTGGCAGTTCAGGAAAATGATAGATGAACTGATTTATTTTTCCCAGTAAGAGAGTGAAACATTTTAACAGAGTAGGCATTCTCTAAGGGGTTCAAAGTATAGCATGTTAAGAAAATAAGTTAAGTATGACTTCCACCTTCTACTTCTTAGGGAATTTGATGCTATCTCTTGGAACTTCTTTCAGCCTTTCATAAATACATTCTATTTTTATTCCATGTCCTTTTATAATAAAGAGAATCTTAGAGCAGTCATCTGACATGGTCCAGGTTTTGGGCCTTTGTTCATTGTGACTTTTTGAGCAGAACCAAATGTATACTTAAATTCCTATTCCCTTTAAGAAAACCCACAATATAAATATTTTGAATTTTAAAATAGGTGGGCTTTGAGTGTGTGTGTGTGTGTGTGGAGGTGGGAATGGAGGAGCAAATAGTGAACTTACTGGTCAATGCCTTGGTATAGTTCACTGTTGATTCACAGATCATTAGCTACATGGCAGAGAACCTAAAAGAGAAGAGAACCTAAAAGAGAAAGTCAGTGGAGGAATAAGATTTGATTTATGCATTTAATTTTTTATAATTTTTATTTTAAATTGGACTATGGTTTATAATGTGTTAGTTTCAGGTGTACAACAAAGTGATTCAGATATACGCATACTATTCTTTTTCAAATTCTTTTCCCATTTAGGTTATTACAGAATATTAAGCAGAGTTCCCTGTGCTATATAGTAGGTCCTTGTTGGTCATCTGTTTTATATATCGTAATGCTTTGTGTCAATTCCAAACTCCCAGTTTATACACAAGTTTAGTTTGTGGCAGTTTTTGTTTAAGCTGCATGAGACCACCTGTACAGGTGTCAGTGAGTTACAGTAAACATCAGTATAAGATTTAGAGGTAGAAGCCAGGGCAATAAGAGATGTAAAGATGGAATAAAAATAAAGGCAACAGCAAGCAGAGGAGAGAAACCAGGGCTCCTCTGGGCATCCCCACCTTTACACATTGTGCGCTCTTTGCAACACTGTCTGCTCTGTTTCCTGTTAAATTTCTATCCCATTCGAAACGTCACCTTTTGAAATGAAGCCATGTGTGATCACTACCCACAGCCAGTGAGATACTGCCTATTGCCTTTTTTGAGCCCCCCCCCAACACACACACACCAAATACTGATTTTAGAGTAGTATACAATAATAAGTTTAAGGGTTAAAAATATCAAATTTTTGTTCCTGCAACATTACCTCCTAGGTGTACAATCTGGACTTTTCTCTGAAAACTGGTTAATAAAGAATGTTAATTCCTAGAGTCCTTGTGAGGGTTAAGTGAATGCTGCATGTAAAAAATTCTTAGCATACAGTTTGGCACATTGCAAGAGCAAGGAATATTAGCTATTATGATTGTGATTAAAATTTTAAGGCTATTTTTATAGATCTGGTTTAGTAACAAAAATGTTTTATAAATTGATTTTGGAGAAAACCCGCTGGAAATTTCCATTTGAAATAGCAGAGCTAGTTTCAGTGCTTGGGGAAAAGCAACATTTTCCTTCAGCTCAGCCTGGAGAAATGGTGTCTTGGAAAAAAATGGGGGCTTGGGAGGTTTATGTTTTACCTCAGAACTTAAGAATCAGCATCTCCAGAGCATGTAGCAGGGGATGTAGATGGTCTACCAAAATTTCCAGGGGATTCTTATATACACTAAAGTTAAAATTTCAAAATTGATATGTAAATACTGTTCTGTCAGTGGTCTCGTAACTGAAAGGTCTTAAATATAAATGATTTCAACAAAGTAATAGGGTAATAGGAGTATCTTAAGTGAAATGTGTTTTTGAAGAAAGTCTGCTTTTTGGACCTTCCTGTCTATAGAGGAATAGCTGCTCCTGTACTGAGCCCTTCAGACGTCTACAGAGGACACCAGCAGTATTTCTGTTTTCTGATTATTTAAAGCTCAATATTCAGAAAACTAAGATCATGGCATCCGGTCCCATCACTTTATGGCAAATAGATGGGGAAACAGTGGAAACAGTGACTGACTTTATTTTTCTGGGCTCCAGAATCACTGAGGGTGGTGATTGCAGTCATGAAATTAAAAGGCGCTTGCTCATTGGAAGGAAAGTTATGACCAACCTAGACAGCATATTAAAAAGCAGAGATGTTACTTTGTCAACAAAGGTCCGCCTAGTCAAGGCTATGGTTTTTCCAGGGGTCATGTATGGATGTGAGAGGTGGACTATAAAGAAAGCTGAGCACCAAAGAATTGATGCTTTTGAACTGTGGTATTGGAGAAGACGCTTGAGAGTCCCTTGGACTGCAAGAAGATCCAACCAGTCCATCCTAAAGGAGATCAGTCCTGAATATTCACTGGAAGGACTGATGCTGAAGCTGAAACTCCAATACTTTGGCCACCTGATGTGAAGAGCTGACTCATTGGAAAAGACCCTGATGCTGGGAAAGATTGAGGGCAGGAGGAGAAGGGGACGACAGAGGATGAGATGGTTAGATGGCATCACTGACTCAATGGACATGGGTTTGGGTGGCCTCTGGGAGTTGGTGATGGACAGGGAGCCTGGCGTACTGTGGTTCATGGGGTCACAAAGAGTCGGACACGACTGAGAGAATGAACTGAACTGATGCAAGGCAGTGTGAAAGGTGCCTCTGAGGCTGGGGACTGAGCAAGATGGTTTGTACCCTCAAGAAACGCATAATCTCACAAGGGACATTCAGTCCTAAGTAGCAAGAATTTGGTCTGTTATGTGTGAGACATTTCACAGGGAATATGCAAAACAAAGAATATAGTGAGTAGCATTAGTGAGGACTAAAAAGTAAATTATCTGTTCAGTGCAGTCGCTCAGTCATGTCCGATTCTTTGGAACCCCATGAACCACAGCACGCCAGCCCTCCCTGTCCATCACCAACTCCCGGAGTCCACCCAAACCCATGTCCATTGAGTCAGTGATGCCATCCAACCATCTCATCCTCTGTCGTCCCCTTCTCCTCCTGCCCTCAATCCCTCCCAGCATCAGGTTCTTTTCAAATGAGTCAGCTCCTCACATCAGGTGGCCAAAGTATTGGAGTTTCAGCTTCAACATCAGTCCTTCCAATGAACACCCAGGACTGATCTCCTTTAGGGTGGACTGGTTGGATCTCCTTGCAGTCCAAGGGACTCTCAAGAGTCTTCTCCAACAGCACAGTTCAAAAGCATCAATTCTTTGGTGCTCAGCTTTCTTTATAGTCCAACTCTCACATCCATACATGACTACTGGAAAAACCATAGCTTTGATTAGATGGACCTTTGTCAGCAAAGTAACATCTCTGCTTTTTAATATGCTGTCTAGGTTTGTCATGGTTTGTCTTCCCAAGAGTAAGCATCTTTTAATTTCATGGCTGCAGTCACCACCTGCAGTGATTTTGGAGCCCAAGAAAATAAAGAACAGTCTACATATCAGAGGTGGAAGGTCAGACATGGGCAAATCGAAGCAGGCACAATATATAGATTCATGATTATCTTGACTCCTGGGCAAAGCTGGCTTTTGATGTGAAATCTTATCTTGGTGAAGCCACATCCCCAGATAGTCTTATCATTTAGACATTCCTCCTTCTGTCTAATCTTGACAAATTAGGAAGCTCACTGTTGTCCATTGTTGAGGGGCTAACAAATTAAGCTCAAAATTTTATGTACATTATTTCATTTATTTAACACCCACTCAAACCAACAAACCAGCCCATAGTTATTATTATCCACTTTTGCACCAGGTTCTGAGAGCTGAGAGTTAACCCCACAGTGACTTTTGAATCCAGGGCTGCCAGATTCTATGTCTAGTGTCCTTCTACTACTCCAGTGCTTCTAAAGTATGATTCCTGAAGCACAGCATCAGCTTCATCTGAGAACTTGTTACAGATGCAAAATCTCAGACCTCCCCCGCTAAATCCCTGAATCACACTTTGTGGTGTGGGCCAGCAATCTCTGGTTCTACAAGCCCTCCAGGGGAGACTGATGCACACTGAAGCCTAAGCACCACAAGACTACACCAGTTATATCTCAGAATCCTTAATTCCTCTAAGTCCATGTTAGTCAAGGGGTGGTCTGCAGACCTGGAAGCATTGGCTTAAGTTAGGAGCTTGTTAGAAGTACAGAATCTCATACCCATCACTACACCCATTGGAGCAGAATGTGTATTTTAATACAATCTTTGGTGATCCATGAACATATTCAAGCTTGAAATTCACTGCTATCAACTATATCTTTTTCTCCCCTTAGTCTTAAATTGGCCCTTCCTAGTCTAGATGTCCAGCATCCTTAGGGTCTGCTTTAAACCATGGGGCAGGAGCAAAGGCTGAAAGTCCTTTTGCTTTCCACCTTGGGACTGAGTTGAGAGCTGTGCTTACTCTATTCTGATCAAATTCAAGTTTGCATTCCCACATCCTTGCCTCTCTAGCCTAAATGAATACACACAGTGACACCAAATATTTTTATGTCTTTCCCTTTGATGTCACCTTAAGCTAGTCATGACAGCCAGGGAGTAGCTCAAGTTGTGTTAACATGTTGTAAACTAGCAGGGATGGCAACTATTGCCTATTAATGAGGACAGAAGCTGGCTAATTCCTGCTCATTTCTATTCCAGAAACTAAATGTAGAAAGCAGCTTATTGCTCCACAGTTGATGCTAATTTCTTTCCAATTCTGTAAATGGGTAATGTTTAGAAAGCCGAAAATGTAGGCTCTTTAGGGGGGAAGACATAGAGTTATGAGGGGGGCAGTTTGGGGACCCCACCTCTGACAGATGAGTGAGAGTCACTCAGTCGTGTCCAACTCTTTGCAACCCCACGGACTAAACAGTCCATTGAATTCTCCAGGCCAGAATACAGGAGTGGGTAGCCATTCCCTTCTCCAGGGGATCTTCCCATTCCAAGGATCAAACCCAGGTCTCCCACATTGCAGGAGGATTCTTTACCAGCTGAGCCACCAGGGAAGCCCTCTGACAGAGTAGTGGGGGTTAAAGACTAGTCAGAGGAGGATATTAGTCATTGCTGCCATGATTCCCTTGCTGTGGTTGGTTCTGCCCCTGGGCCACCTCCTTCTCATCTGCAGCCCTTGGTTTCCCATTGAGTCCAGGAACGCTAACCCATTGTGCAAAGGATGCCTCGCATTTCATGCTCCATTTTAATTTGTGTGAGTCCTTTAAACTTTCCATGGCCACTCCTTTAATACAGGGCTATCAGACACTAGCAGTTTACTTCTGTTCTGCAAGAAATTGGAGGAAAATTGATATTCTTGACGTAGACACTGTAAAGGGGAGATGCCAACACATGTATGCATTAGAATAATCTCAGTGTTCGTCATAAGGTCAGTTCAGGGGTCTGCTTCCTGAGTCCGAAATCCTGATTTGGGATATCTGTGGTAGGATGTAGGAAGGTGTAGTGTTTAACAAGGGTTTCAGAGGATTCAGATGGTCTTTTCCATGGTGCCACTGTTGGCTAACAATTATATCACTGACAGTTCAGTTCAGTCGCTCAGTCGTGTCTGATTCTTTGCGGCCCCATGAACCAGAGCACACCAGGCCTCCCTGTCCATCACCAACTCCCGGAGTCCACCCAAACCCATGTCCATCGAGTCAGTGATGCCATCCAACCATCTCATCCTCTGTCGTCCCCTTCTCCTCCTGCCCCTAATCCCTCCCAGCATCAGGGTCTTTTCCATTGAGTCAGCTCTTCGCATCAGGTGGCCAAGGTATTGGAATTTCAGCTTCAACATCAGTCCTTCCAATGAACACCCAGGACTGATCTCCTTTAGGATGAACTGGTTGGATCTCCTTGCAGTCCAAGGGACTCTCAAGAGTCTTCTCCAACAGCACAGTTCAAAAGCATCAATTCTTTGGTGCTCAGCTTTCTTTATAGTCCACCTCTCACATCCATACATGACCCCTGGAAAAACCATAGCCTTGACTAGACAGACCTTTGTTGGCAAAGTAACATCTCTGCTTTTTAATATACTGTCTAGGTTGGTCATAACTTTCCTTCCAAAGAGTAAGTATCTTTTAATTTCATTGCTGCAATCACCATCTGCGGTGATTCTGGAGCCCAGAAAATTAATGTCAGCCACTGTTTCCACTGTTTCCCCATCAATTTGCCATAAAGTGATGGGACCGGATGCCATGATCTTAGTTTTCTGAATGTTGAGCTTTAAGCCAAGTTTTTCACTGTCCTCTTTCGCTTTCATCACTTTCTTCCATAAGGGTGGTGTCATCTGCATATCTGAGGTTATTGATATTTCTCCCAGCAATCTTGCTTCCAGCTTGTGCTTCCTCCAGCCCAGCATTATTGACAACCGTGGGATTTTAGGAAGATCACTGTATCTTTCATGTGCTCTCAACTATATGTTGATATAGTTGTGATTGATGATCATACTCTATAATAGTTTTCTCAGAGTTAGTTAATTATTATTTTACTCAGGTATAGCTATTAGCCTCTGCAACATACCAGATACTATGCTGAATGCCAGGGATATAAAGGTAAGTCAAGTGTCACTGTTCTCAAAGATGTCACAGTCTGCTGAAGACACAAACATACATAGCAATAGATGACCATAAGCAAGCTAACTCATATAATAGCAGTAGGACATAGGATTCAAGAGGGTCCAGAAATGGGAACAGTGACATAAGTTAATTCCCACTGTGTTCTGACAGTTCTCTATGTTGAGTTCTATAGGGGTATCTACAGCAAGGGGAGACACGAGTCATAGAGAATTTTTGGCCAAATGGGAAGGGCAGGGCTATACTAAAAATGTCCAGTCTGGTGGAGAAAGCAGATTCAAATACTTAACTAACTGATTTTCCTCTGACTGATATGAGATTTGGTTCCACTAAAGTAAAAATGAAAAGAACTGTTAGGAAAATTCATGCTGCCAAAAGAGAATCTCAAAGGGGACTCTGGGAATTTGTGTCATTTCCAGGAAATATGGTAGTCCTGTTATTAAAAGCTTAGAAGAGACGTGGTTCAGTCCATTGCCTGGAGGTTTGAAGGCTATCTATTCCATTTTTCATTATCCATTAATAAATATCATAGTGAAAGTCACCTTTAACACTTAAATATTGCTAGGATTTTATGGGATTGAAATGAATGGACTGCCATGGTATAGAAAAGCCATATGGGTGAGGTGGTTTTATAACACATGCTTGATAAAGCTATATAAAGCAAGCACCTGTACACCATCCGCTTAAATGAGAGCATTCGAGCATGGTGTTTAGGCATGAAGGAGCCTCTGCTTGTTAGTTAAATCTGTTGGTAATGTTAATTTTCAAGAGATAGGAAGAGGAGGCTCGAAACGATTAGAATGGGATTTGTTCCTGGGAGTGGTTGTCAGCCTGGCTGTTACTTACATCAGCAGGACACGTGAGTTCTTGATGTGGATTCTTCAGCCTGAGCTGCAGTTGGTCATCATGGGAAGAAAGTAGACCAGTGCTGAGACTCACAAGCCAGTAGTGGGCTTCAGGGTTAGTATAGCTACTCAGGCTTTCCTCATGGCAGTGGGCTGTGGGAGCTATTTAGACCAACTATATTATTATTATTTTTCATCAAGGAGAGGGGTTTGTTAGGAGACTAGTTAGTTTACAAGCCAGATGGGAGTCAGTTTTGTGCTTACTAGTAACTTTGGTTTAATATTGTCATCCTAGTTTTTCTTGGCCTGCCCAAGAAGGCCAAGGGAGACTGGAGACAACCAGTGCTGGCCATAGCTCTTTTACTGTATTTTTATTGAGGTGAAATTCACATAACATAGAATTAACCATTTTAAAATGAACACTTCACTGACATAGAATACCTTTACCATACTGTACAACCTCCACCTCTATTTAGTCCAACACATTGCATCACCACCCCCTAAACCCTATTAAATTGTCACTTCCTGTTCCTCCCTAGCCAGTCCTTGGAAACCACCAACTTGCCTATCTTTATGGACTGGCCTTTTGTGAATATTTCATACAAATGGAGTCATACAATATGTGACCTTTTGTGACCAGCTTCTTTCACTAGCATAATGCCTTTGAGGTTCATCCATATTGTGACAGGTTATCAGAACTCCATTCCTTTTTATGGCTGAGTAATGGTCCATGTATATGTACCAGAATTTGCTTATCCATTAATCTGTTGAATGCTTGGACTGTTTCCACATGTTTTAGCTAAATTCTGTGCATAGTGCTGCTGTGAGCAGGAATGTACATATATTTGAGTATCTGGTTTGAATTTTTTTGGATATATACCTGGGAGTGGAATTTAGGTGTATTGTTTGTATAAGTTTTTCCTTGCCTCAGTGCTGAGGGTGGTCACAGGGTAAGACAGCACAACTCCAGTGAGTTGAGGGGGGCTAACTTTATGGGGCTCCTAAATGGAGGGGCCTCAGTTAAGAGAATATTCTCATTTATCTCTGGTCCCCCTTCTCTGGACAGACTTCTGGGTGCAGAAAAGTCCTTGGGCTGATCCTTTTGAAGTACACTGTCAAGGGCATTTTCTGGCCCTGCGCTGTGGAATTAGAGCTCTTTGAAAACCATAGCTAGAAAAGCTGGGGGAAAGTGAAGAAAGCGAGCTGAAATGTAATTTCCTCTTTAATACAAACTGTCATTTAATCTAATATTATAGAAAATGATTAGATCTTAAAAACCTATAAATTACATTTGACAGCTCTCCGGCCTGCCTCTGCTCTTGCTTGGCAATTAGACACCACAACAGTGGGCTGTGGCTGAGAGGCGCACTCTTGGTGCAGTTTGTTTATTGGCTCTTAATGAGAAGCGATTAATCTAAATCACCATAGGGGTGGATCCTTTGCAAGCTTTGGAATCCGAGGTGGCAGTTGGACCTTTTGACAAATGTGCTGCTTCATCCTTAACAACAACTTACAGTTTGTGAGGGTGTGTGGTGCTTTCTTCCGTGGAGCTGTGGGGAGAGAACACACACAGGCTCACACACGTGCACACACATGCACGGAGTAGCAGTCACTGGGGCAAAATGTAAAACTACAGCCTTTGGGCATCTCCATCTCTCTCCGCTTCAGTTTTTCCTCTCTTGCCTTTACCCACTCTCCCCGACTGCAGCAGCTGGGTCTCCTCATTACGCTGTTACCTGGAAGACCCTCTTCTCCGTTTATTACTGTTATTGTGGCTTTCTCTCCCCTGCCTGTCTGGGGACCGCCCAGCGCAGGATGATGGATCATTACAGAGAATACCTGCCTGGCAAAATTGCTGCCTCTTTGTCCCCTCCCCTCCTGCTTCATGTTGGGAAAGAGAGGAAGCCCCAGCAAACAACCCAACTCCCTGAAAACCCAAAAGGAAAAAAAAATACAGTCTGCCAAGGGCTCTTTTGTTTGGGAAGAATGGGGTCAAATTTGTAAATGAAGGGGTGGAAACCAAACCAGGGGGATGGTGGACAAAGACCTAAGGAGTCTCTCCAGCTCTGATTCTTTTCTGCTCCTGTGTTTGCACTCACCTTGTTCACTTGCTGCATCCTCTCAATTTCCTTCACTTGTTACCAACACAGAACAGCAATGACTGAGCTCTCAACTTGGGAGGATCAGGTTCTGAGTTTGAGCCCCATTTTTACACTTGGTGACCAGATGTGACCTTGGGCAAGTTGCTCATCACAGCCTCCTAGTTTCCTTGCCCCTAAAAAGGGATGTGGTTGGCAGAATAAATGGCCTCCTGGAAAAATCCTAATCCCTGGACCGTTTATATGTTAGGTTATGTGATAAGGGGGGATTCAAATTGTAGGTGGAATCAAGGTTGTTTATCTGCTGGCCTTAAAATTTTTTACTGTCGCTGTGGCTTTATTTCCCCTTCCTGTATGGAAACTGCCTGGCTTAGGGTGGTGATGGTTACAGAGAGTACCTGCCTGGCTCAGTTGCCAGGGGAGCACTCTGGAAATGTCCTTAGAAGTGGTGTGGACAAAGACTGTCCCTGCCATATCAGTAAGTAAATGCGGTTGTGACCCTCAAGCTGCTGCTGTCAACCCTGGCTGTGTACCCTGAAAAGATTCAGGCTGGAGAAAAAACAGGATACTGGCCCTGGAAAGTTAGGGTTCATCTCAAAGAAATGATTTCAATGAGTCCAGACTATTGCATCTTCTCATATATAGAATAGTGCTAAATTCATTAAGGTGATATGTTTGAGTTTTCTTGAATTAACAGTAGTCTTTTGATGTTATAAGCTGGTTTTGCTGCATAAACTCTTTTGCATCCAGGCTCCTGACTTGCCTCTTCACAGCCATCCCTCAGAGCTATCTGAGAGAATGCTTCCCAGGCTTAAGTCCTCAGCAATTTCACTGAATAAAACAGAATTCTCAGCTTTTAGGTTGTGCTTTATTTAGTTGATAGTTTGTAAGAGGGAAGAAGAGTCAGAGTGTTGTGATATGAGAAAGACTGCACTGGCCATTGCTGGCTTTGCAGATGGAAGAGGGCTTTGAGACCAGGGTTGGGAGTAGCCTGTAAAAGCTGGACAAAACAAGGGAGAAGAGTCTCACTCTAAGCCTCCAGGAGAGAAGGCAGCCCTGCTAACACCTTGACTTTGGCCCAGTGAGACCCATTTTGGGCATCTGACATCCAGGACTGTAGGGTAATAAAATTACGTCGTTTTAAGCCATTCAGTTCAGTTCAGTTCAGTTGCTCAGTTGTGTCTGACTCTTTGCGACCCCATGAACCGCAGCACTCCAGGCCTCCCTGTCCATCACCAACTCCGGAGTTGACCCAAACCCATGTCCATTGAGTCAGTGATGCCATCCAACCATCTTATCCACTGTCATCCCCTTCTCCTCCTGCCTTCAATCTTTCCCAGCATCAGAGTCTTTTCCAATGAGTCAGCTCTTCACATCAGGTGGCCAAAGTATTGGAGTTTCAGCTTCAACATCAGTCCTTCCAATGAACACCCAGGACTGATCTCCTTTAGGATGGACTGGTTGGATCTCCTTGCAGTCCAAGGGACTCTCAAGAGTCTTCTCCAACACCACAGTTCAAAATCATCAATTCTTTGGAGCTCAGCTTTCTTTATAGTCCACCTCTCACATCCATACATGACCCCTGGAAAAACCACAGCCTTGACCAGACAGACCTTTGTTGACAAAGTAATGTCTCTGCTGTTTAATATACTATCTAGGTTGGTCATAACTTTGCTTCCAAGGAGTAAGCGTCTTTTAATTTCACGGCTGCAGTCACCATCTGCAGTGATTCTGGAGCCCAGAAAAGTAAAGTCAGCCATTGTTTCCACTGTTTCCCCATCTATTTCCCATGAAGTGACGGGACCGGATGCCATGATCTTAGTTTTCTGAATGCTGAGCTTTAAGCCAACTTTTTCACTGTCCTCTTTCACTTTCATCAAGAGACTCTTTAGTTCCTCTTCACTTTCTGCCATAAAGGTGGTATCATCTGCATATCTGAGGTTATTGATATTTCTCCCGGCAATCTTGATTTCAGCTTGTGCTTCTTCCAGCCCAGCATTTCTCATGAGGTACTCTGCATATAAGTTAAATAAGCAGGGTGACAATATACAGCCTTGACATACTCTTTTCCTATTTGGAACCAGTCTGTTGTTTCATGTCCAGTTCTAATTGTTGCTTCCTGACCTGCATACATATTTCTCAAGAGGCAGGTCAGGTGGTCTGGTTGGAGAAGGCAATCGCACCCCACTCCAGTACTCTTGCCTGGAATATCCCATGGATGGAGGAGCCTGGTAGGCTGCAGTCCATGGGGTCACTAAGAGTCAGACACGACTGAGTGACTTCGCTTTCACTTTTCAGTTTCATGCATTGGAGAAGGAAATGGCAACCCACTCCAGTGTTCTTGCCTGGAGAATCCCAGGGATGGGGGAGCCTGGTGGGCTTCCGTCTATGGGGTCGCACAGAGTCGGACACAACTGAAGTGACTTAGCAGCAGCAGCAGATGGTCTGGTATTCCCATCTCCTTCAGAATTTTCCACATTTCATTGTGATCCTCACAGTCAGAGGCTTTGGCATAGTCAATAAAGCAGAAATAGATGTTTTTCTGGAACTCTCTTGCTTTTTTGATGATCCAGCAGATGTTGGCAATCTGATCTCTGGTGAGGGACAGTGAGGCACCACTAGTTGGGACAGACTGGCTTTTAGGTGGTCCATTGGCCCCAAGGGCTGCTCTTCAGAAAGTCACCTTGCTCCCTGTTGATCACATCCAGCATTTAGCTCTTGGGGAGCCCATCCTGTCCCTCAGAAGCATAAATGGTGATGGGGTGAGGAGTTGAGTTCTAACTCATGTTCACATGCTCCTCATTCTTGTTGGGTAAAGTAATTAGCCTCCAATTAAAATAAATAGATTAATTTAAAAAAAGGAGGTGCTTTTGGAATGGAGTGATTTGTTCCTGATGCTAATGAAGCTCTCCATAGCACAGTCTCTTCCAACTAGATCAAGACATAGGACATTTCCAAGCGTATTTATTCCCCTAATTGTTTTCCTGGCTTAAGCTAATACTTGTCTTGCCTCTCTTAACAAGAATAATTATTCCCAAATTGCTAATCCCAGTAGGATTAAGTCTCTGAAAATTGCCTAGGTTTTGAAGGCTCCTCATATGAAGAATTCAAGATCTGTTGGGAAAAAATTTAGCAGGTTTCCTTATTTTTTTTAATAGTGTTCCCAGAATGAAATACTAAAGCTACCACACTAGATAAATACTGTATCAATGACAATCTGCAATTTTTAAATTAGTCATAATGAGTACTATGCAATTAATTTCCATTTACCATCCCTTGTGCATTAGAATATTTTCAGAATCTTCCTCACCCATGGCTTCAACAAGATGCTTATACATTAGGTTTGTTTTGTGGTAGATGGTAGATAAAATGCAGGCTGGTGAGCATTTTTTCTTTATCTCTTCATATAGACATTGCCTTTCTGATTTTAGGATTTTGAACAGTGATTCTTAACTCTGGGGCTCCACTGTGGTCCCAGATGTGCACAGTAGCAAGTTGGATGCTTGAAACAATAACTAATGTGGATGATCTTAATTCAGCTAGTTTGATATTTCTCAAGATCTTTCCCAATACACCTGGTTATGATTGATGGCTATGTAAACATTGTATCAAATCCTTTGCCTTCTAACCTATGTCTCAGCACCCTCCGTCTGATCTCAGGTATGCATGTCTGGTTTTGCATCTTTCTTTAGTGTTCCTAAGATGGAGAAAGACCAAACAAGCAAACCAAAGACCCTCAAATCAAACCATAACAAAACACTAAGCATAGTTTGACAAAAGGAATGAAAATGACTTCCAACTCAATCTTACAGATTTCAGGGGTTTTTTTTTTTGTTGTTGTTGTTAATTGTGAAACTTCTTTTTCCTTCTCTTCCAGGGATAGAATTGCTTTCTTAAAAATACTGGAATTAAACATCTTGCGGAAAAATAACATGGTCATCAGTCTGTTAACTAGCATGGCCATCAATTTATTAACTGATCTGCATTAGACTTTGACAAGAGGAACCAGAGTGACAGACCACTGCCCTGAGAAATCATTGCCTCAGGTGGGGCTGGTGCAGAGTGGGCTGACAGTGGACAGTGCTCTCTGCAAAGATTTGCTGACTGCTTTTACTGAGATGAAGCCAGCTTCTCTGGCCAGGGCACTGGTGAACCACAAATCCAATGTAGTAAACATTTGGTCAAGCAAACTTAGAAATCCTTGAATGACCTTCACTCACCACACATCAGATATTTATTGAGTATGTGCTTCCCTGAACCCCAGAAAGACCAGGGCATGTGATATCAGTGACATTCTCTGTCTTTCAGGAACTTAACATCCAGATGGCACAGTATGATGAATACAAGTGAAACAAAATTTAACTAAGTCAAAATATATGAATATATTTATAACTTTTCACATATTTTAAACATGAAGCCATAGTTCACTGTGACAATGAATTTGCCAGTGGAGTTGGTGGAAGGTAGAGATCATTCTGCTGAAGCATTGGAGAAACTTCATGGAAGGGAGAGAGTTAAAATGGGCCTGGAAGGAAGGTATGGATGAGGGAGGATGCTGGGCTTTCTAGGTCAGAGAAGAACACTAGCAAAGACAGGAATGTTAGAGGAGTGGGCATAGTGATTAGGGAATTCTTCGGTAGGGTTTATGGCTATGTTGTATAGATCGAGCTTGAGAACAGCACAGGAAACCACTTATACGATGTCTGAGGTGCCAGACTTGATTTTCATGACCTGTTGAGGGGACTGGAATTTCTTATGGGGAGGAAATGCCAGGGTCAGGATCAGAGCTATGCTGGGGGGCAGCCATCATGCAGTGCAAAGCAGGTGGGTGGTTTAGAGCATGGGTGGGGGCGGACACCAGGGATTCCTGCTCCAGAGAGGAGATCAACTCTCTGAGCTGGGAGGCGCTCTTGTTGCTTCTACAGTGAGGTACCCTCTCTACCTGAACTTCACCCAGGCCTGTTCTGCCCTCAGAACAGTGGTCACAGTATGGACACATATTTGTCCAGGTTCTCAGTTTTTCCAAGGGCAGACAATGGGTAGCATAACTCTGTTGGGATTCTTGAAAAGGCTAGTGGGAAAGAGTAAATGTGTGAGTGTATGTGTGTGTGTGTGCGTGAATATCTATGTATGGAGGGGGGCGTAGAACGAAACAGTTCATCATTATAAAGGTAATATCTGCTCATTGCAGAATATTAGGAGAAAAAATAGGAAAGTGTAAAGAAAAAAGTTACTCATGATCATGCCGCACAGGAATAACTACTGTTAAACACGCAGTGAGTTTTTCCTTCCAGTTCTTTTGTGCATATATATGGGCATGAGATATAAACCATTTTTAACGAATTTGAGATTATGCCTCATATGTTTTCAGCCTGCTTTTTCTGCACTGCTTCCACATATGATTATTTTTCACATGTCATAAAGCTATTTGAATTCATACTTAATAGCTGCATAATATTCCATTGAATGGATTTAGCCTACTTTAATTATTCTATCAGATATTTGAGTTGTTTCCAATGCTTTATGTTATAAATAACACTGAAATGAACACACAGGTGCATAAGCTTTTTATTGGGTCCCTGATGGTTTCCTTGGATAGATTCCTAGAAGAGAAATTATAGGGTCAAAATTATGAATATTTATGAGTCCTATTCCCTATTGCCACATTGCTTTTCAGAACAGTCATGCCAATTTATACTTGCATCAACACTGACTGTCTGCTTCACTCCTCTGCCTTTGCCATGGTCACCAGCATCCCCCGCATTGCTAGATTCAGTGGTCAGTTCTCCAGATTTCATCCCACTGAACTGTCAGCTACATTTGGCATAGTTGAACAACTCTCTTTTCAGATATACTTTCTTTCCTTGGTTTCAAGGTTTTGAGAACACAACACACTCTGGGTTCTCCTCTTTCACACACTCCATTTCTAGCCCCTCCTTATCTCTTTGACTCTTCTGTGGCATGCTAGAACCCAGTTCTCAGGCTCTTTTGTATCTTTATCATGTCTCCTTGATCTCCAGATTCATATTTTTAAATGCTGTTCCAACACTGATGTCTCCTAAATTCTTATCTGCAGGCCAGCTCCATCTCCTGAAAATAAGCCTTGTATATCTACTGTCTATTCCTCAGTCCCTTTGGATGGCTATTAGGCATCTGAAACCTAGCCTTTTCAAAATCATACTGCTTATTTCTACAGCCCGCAATCTGCTCCTCCAATGAGCTTTCCTGTCTTATAAAGGCCAGTTCTGTTTTCCCACTTGTTCAGACCAAAAATCTGCCTGATCATTTGAGTTATTTCTGATTTTTGATCATGATAAGCAACACAGAGATGAACATACAGGTATAAAGCTTTCTAATGTACTCTTCAGTTTCTCTTACTCCCCACAGCTCGTCTGTAAGAGGACCCTTTTGACTTTTCCTTTATACCCGCAGATGGACCACATCTCAGAAACTGAGGTGGCCCTGTGTTGACAGTCTCTCCCACTTGGATTGTTTCAGTGGCCTCCTACTGGTCTCTCTGATTCTTTCCTTTCTGTTCCCTGCCTCTCACAATGCTCTATTCAGCCATAGTGAAAGGATCAAAATACAAGCTGTAGGCTCCAGTGCCTAGCTGGAAGCCCACCAACGCTTTCCACATCACTGGGATAAAGCCAGGATGCTCGTATCACTTACTGCCCCGCCACGTTCAGCACTCTGCCGCCTTTGTTCTGTTCTAGCTCTCTGGACTCCTACATCCTTTCTGAAATGTCACCCTCTCAGTGAGGCTTTTCCTGACCCTGCTCTTCACGCTTCAGGTTCAGACCCCCCTGCCCCGCAACTTCCACTTCAGCACTTCCTGTCTCCTTTCCTGATTTATTTTACTCTAAAGTACTCATTACCATCTGATAAGCTATATATTTTACTTATTTATTTACTTATTTTCTGTTCTTCCCTCACTTGGATGCAAGCTTTCTGAGGGCAGGGTTTTCACTTGGTTTGATTACTGCCCCTATCCTGGACCTTATAGTAGAGCCTGGCATAAAGTAAAGACTCTGTAAATAATGGTTGAATGAATAGTGTTTATGTCTGATTAGTTTTCAAGTTTTCTCAACCCATTGTTTCATCTCATTTCATATCTAACTTTGTGTTTTAAATTGAGGTAAAATACACATAACACATAGTTTAACATAACTATTTTTAAATGTGCATTTCAGAATTGTTAAGCACATTCACATTGTTGTGCAGTCAGTCTCCAGAATGCTTTCCATCTGTAAAACTATGCCCGCTAAACAACTCCTTATTTTCTGTTTCCCCCCAACTCCTGGCTGTAATTTTTCTACTTTCTCTCTTTATGAATTTGACTAGTGTAATTACTCTAGTGGAAAGCATATAGTATTTGTCTTTTTATGACTGGTTTATTCCATTTAACATAATGTCTTTACATGTAATCCACGTTGTAGTATGTGTCAGAATTCCCTTCCTATTTAAGACTGAATATTCCAATATAGGTATATACTACATTTTGTTTATTCTTCCATCAGTAGGCACGGGTTGCTTCCACATTTTGGCTGTGGTTAATAATGATACTATGAACATGGGTGTATAAATATCTCTCCAAGATCTTGCCTTCGGTTCTTTAGGCTATATATCCAGAAGGGAAAAGGCTGGATCATATGTAATTCCAATTTTTATTTTTTGAGGAACTATGATACTGTTTTCCAGAGCAGTTACACTATTTTAAATTCCTATCAACAATGCACAAGGGTTCCAGTTTCCTTAAATCCTCATCAAAAATATGTTTTGTATTTCTTTGGGGAAAATGTTTATTGAAGTCCTTTGCTCATTTTTTAGTTGAGTCATTTTTTTATTGTTGTTGATTTTGTTATTTTTATATATTTTTTCCTGATTGGCCTCAATTATTGTTGCCTTACTGGTGATGCTTGAGTTAATTTCTGGAGGATAAGTAGAAATATACTTAATATAATAGGTAGGGCTGAAAAGGTGGGAGTCTAATCTTGGCAAAGAGAATGGCATGTATAAATGGTAACGAGTGAAAGGGACATGCACATAAGCATAAATATGCATTGATGTTCTATCTGAAGAATGTATATGTAGTTCACATATTTTCCCCTAAATAGGTATATATAATATATGTGTGCATATGTGTGTATGTATATATATACATACACATACATATATATACATACACTTATAAATGCACAAATATGGTAACAAGTCTTCTCAATAGCAGCACTATTGACCTTTTGGCCTAGATAATTATTGGTTTTCTGGTGGTGTCCTGTGTATTATAATTATTTGGCAGCATACCTGGCCTCTACCTGCTAAATGCCAGTTACTCTCTCCCCTACCCCACAGTTGTAACAATTAAAATGTCTCCAGGGATGGGGAATGGAGAAATAAGTGAAGGGGATCAGAGGTACAAAGTTCCAGCTATAAAATAATAAGTTATGGAGGAGGTGAAGTACACATAAGGAACGTTGTCAGTAATATTCTGATAACTTCATATGGTAACAGGTTGGTATCTGGTCTTACTGAAGCAATTTCAGAATGTATAAAAATATAAATCACCAAGTTGTAAATGTGTAACTGCTATAATATTGTATGTTAATTATGATTCAATAGAAAAAAAATGTTTCCATGCATTGTTGAATATCCCCTGAGGGCAACCCCTTTTCCTGCCAGCTATAACCTCTGCTATAAGAGGAAATGTTAGAGAGGTAAATAGATAGATGGTGGTGGGGGTGAATACTGGTAATATATTGTTATATTGTGATTAACAGCCTTATCTGTAACAGGCTCTGTTTGTGTGTAAACCAGTATTCAACAACATATCGATTATGTCAATAGGTTTAGGGGTCAGCCTAAAGAATGTGTCTTATACTCTTTGTGAGCTTGTATTGATATTATTGTTATTTCTTACTGAGCTCTTAAGAGTCTCCCATTAGGACTCAATTATACAGTAAATTATAGCATTTCTCCTTTTCTGTTCAGAGGAAGTCTGCTTACTCCTATTCAGAGACTGTTTTCAAAGCATTGAACTACAATTTGTTTCCTTTGCATTTCTGGAAACTCTGGCAGAGTGAGAGGCTGAGAAACCTATAGCTTTCATCCCATTTTGTAGACCATACACAGGAGAATGGCAACTGAATAAAGTAACATATTCATTAATTTTTTAATTTGAGTGCCTTAAGACTTACCCAGCAGCAGGAAGGTAGGCATTCTAGAAAGATTTCTGGGGAGGATTTTGACATTTCCAGTACTGATTTTGATTGATTTCTTTTTTTTTTCTTTTTTTTTTTCCCCCTTTATTTATTTATTTATTTTTTCAGTGGGTTTTGTCATACATTGATAAGAATCAGCCATAGATTTACACGTATTCCCCATCCCGATCCCCCCTCCCACCTCCCTCTCCACCCAATTCCTCTGGGTCTTCCCAGTGCACCAGGCCCGAGCACTTGTCTCATGCATCCCACCTGGGCTGGTGATCTGTTTCACCATAGATAATATGCATGCTGTTCTTTTGAAACATCCCACCCTCACCTTCTCCCACAGAGTTCAAAAGTATGTTCTGTACTTCTGTGTCTCTTTTTCTGTTTTGCATATAGGGTTGTCGTTACCATCTTTCTAAATTCCATATATATGTGTTAGTATGCTGTAATGTTCTTTATCTTTCTGGCTTACTTCACTCTGTATAATGAGCTCCAGTTTCATCCATCTCATTAGAACTGATTCAAATGAATTCTTTTTAATGGCTGAGTAATATTCCATGGTGTATATGTACCACAGCTTCCTTATCCATTCATCTGCTGATGGGCATCTAGGTTGCTTCCATGTCCTGGCTATTATAAACAGTGCTGTGATGAACATTGGGGTGCACGTGTCTCTTTCAGATCTGGTTTCCTCAGTGTGTATGCCCAGAAGTGGGATTGCTGGGTCATATGGCAGTTCTATTTCCAGTTTTTTAAGAAATCTCCACACTGTTTTCCATAGCGGCTGTACTAGTTTGCATTCCCACCAACAGTGTAAGAGGGTTCCCTTTTCTCCACACCCTCTCCAGCATTTATTGCTTGTAGACTTTTGGATAGCAGCCATCCTGACTGGCATGTAATGGTACCTCATTGTGGTTTTGATTTGCATTTCTCTAATAATGAGTGATGTTGAGCATCTTTTCATGTGTTTGTTAGCCATCTGTATGTCTTCTTTGGAGAAATGTCTGTTTAGTTCTTTGGCCCATTTTTTGATTGGGTCATTTATTTTTCTGGAATTGAGCTTCAAGAGTTGCTTGTATATTTTTGAGATTAATCCTTTGTCTGTTGCTTCGTTTGCTATTATTTTCTCCCAATCTGAGGGCTGTCTTTTCACCTTACTTATGGTTTCCTTTGTAGTGCAAAAGCTTTTAAGTTTCATTAGGTCCCATTTGTTTAGTTTTGCTTTTATTTCCAATATTCTGGGAGGTGGGTCATAGAGGATCTTGAGTTTTATAGGCTTTTGAAAATCTAAGTTAGTGAAGCAAAATCTCTGCCTGATTCAAGACTTCCACCTGTGTCCCTTGTAATTTGCAACCCAGCATTAAAGTTAGGGCCACCGTTATTCAACTTTACCAGGAATTTCCTACTAAAAGATAAAAGGACCATATGTATATTGATAAACTCTATAAAGCTTGTCCATCTCTAATCTGAGGTACGGACAACCCATGTACAGGGAATAGTCCAATTCAAAGAGATAGGTTGTGTGAGGTTCTTACTCCCAAGGAATGTTTAGTTATGTTCTTACCCCTAAGGTATGTTTCATTCCTTCATGGGCCAGAGCCTCCCACTGAAGAGATGAGAGTGGTCATTCAGAGTGCAATTGGTATTTAGTGAGTTGACAATTACCTCCTGATTGGTATTCGTTTTGGTGGTGGTTTATATTTGCTAATAGAGTGTGCTTTTCTTAAAATGTTGCCAGGAATGTAAAATGCATGTAAAATAAGTATAGAATGTAGTTTTGTTTTCCCCCATCCTTTCACATTTTTTTTTAAATTGTGATAATGCACAATGTGAGATTTATATTCTTATCAAACTCTTCCAATTGTGCAATGCAGTATTGTTAACTACAGGTACAATGCTGTTCAACAGATCTCTAGATCTTGATTATCTGGCAGGCCTAAAACTTTATGTTCATTGAACAGCATTTCTTCTTTACCCTCACCACCCACCCCTTAGGTTTTTATCAACAAAATTCTGGAATGAGGGGAGTCGTGACAGAGGCAAATAATCCGTAAATCTCCAACCTGTTTGGCATTACTTCTGCCTTTAGTTATGTTCTTATTCTGGGTAATTTATAGATAAACATTCATGTTTATTTAGCAGTTGTGGCCCTATGCTAAGCTCTTTAGTCATTATTTCATTTAATCCTTTCAATAGCATGGTGAGTTAAACATGATTATTAACAGTATTTTTCTTAGATGAGGTAACTGATTGGAAAAACTGGGTAATATCCTCACGTTTACACATAAAGTAGCAGACTGGAGATGTGAACCCAGGACAGCTGCCCCAGAGCCTATAGCATTGATAACTCTGTTCATGTTTGAAAGACCCCCTTCTCTTCCAGCATATGTATATACCCAATGCATATCTTGTATCAGGACAAGCTGGATAAAGAATCAAAGCCAAACTGAAGCAAAAGCCAAATAAAACAAAACAAACAAATCTCCATTGGGAACTCTTTCCTGCTCATTCTATCAAAATCACATAAATACAGAATTCACAGATGTCTGAACCTGTATTGTCATAGGCTTTCTACATATATACCTACAATTAGGGGTTCAAAGGCAAGGGCTGTGAATTTCTTTGTAGGATGAAACTCTCATAACTATGCCAAGAGTCACATACCTATATCATAAATTTAGTCCACAGACGATATTTAATGTGAGTATAATGTTTTTGGTAACAATCTCATTTTAAACATTTTAAGGAAATGTGTGCACTCTCTATGTTGACAAAGTACTTACTGCTTCTTGTCTTGCCTTATCTGCTTTGCTCACTTAGTTTACCTGCTTTGTCCTTGTAGGCCTTTCTTTACCTTTGAAATCCCTGCTTCCCAGTAACAATTTGGGTGGACGTGGAGTGATTTTCATTATATATGTAGGTATAGAAGTCATTATGTAGAGTCATACAAGATATATATATTTTACTTTGAGGCTTAACTTCTACTGAGGCTTTGTTTTCTGATTCCATTTATGTTAATATTATGGTTCCCTCTTTTTCTTTCTTTTTTTTTTTTTTTACTTTTTCTTTTTCAAGAACTAACATTCTATTGTCCCTTTGGATTCCTATTCATTTAATTCTTTGTGTCCTCTTGACCAAAGTTGAATGAGTCAGAGGAGGAAAGGGGCTTTTTTGAAACTGCTTTTTTTGTGTGTAGATTTCTTGTTGTTGTTTAGTTACGAAGTCATGTCCAGCTTTTTTGTGACCCCATGGACTGTGGCCCACCAGGTTTCTCTGTCCATGGGATTTCCCAGGCAAGAATACTGGAGTAGGTTGCCATTCCCTTCTCCAGGGGATCTTCCTGACCCAGGAATTGAACCCGCATCTCTTTCATTGCAGGTGGATTCTTTGCCACTGAGCCAGTTTCTTAGAGATGCTTAAAAAAAGAATAAAAAGCTGCTTCTTTGACTTCCCCTTGTCCCTTGGTAAAGATGACAAAGTGCTTTTCAAGGTGTAGCAAAGCATTAGTATTAGTATGTGTGTATGTGACTCAAGGTGGTGATATTTGAATCTGTTAGAGGGGGTAATAGACAAGTTACTTTCCTCCTCTGAGCCTGTTTCCTTACCTGTAAAACACAAATAATGATACACCACATAATTTGTTTGAGATTTTGATAAAATATCCTATAAAGTACCCTAAAACATGTAGGTTTCTACATCCCTCCTTCCATTCTTCTCAGACACTAGATTGAATATGGATACTGCCGGTGATATCAAAGTATATAAAAGGATTTCAGAGAAAGATTGCAATAAAAATGTACTTTTGCCAAAAAGGGTCCCCTAAAACCAACTCACAATGTCAATACACCTTATATATAATTGCTTTTCTGTACATGTGTATGCATAAATGTACCACAGAAGTGTACATGTAAGCATATGTGTGTACACATACCTGTAACATTTGGGTTGTGTGCAGATTAATGTGCTTTGTATATGTGAGTATGGAGCGTGTGTGCAGGAAGAAACTGGGCTAGAAGAAGAGTACATTGCGCTAGATGTTTGTAACTCATGGTATATAAAATAAATTTTGTTTATGATGTTGGTCTTATCTTCTAATTAAAATCATAGGCATGAAACTTCTTTATACCTGCATAAAAGAAGCAGTTTAATTTCTCTGCACCAGGGGAGAAATGATTTCATTGCCTGTTATGTAGCCCATCAGTACTTGGTGAGGGAGAGTAGTTATGAAAGCCTCATCCTTTCCCAGTATATTTGTCCTCGTGGTCTTCAAGGAGCATGGATGCATCCTCTGAGGTTTTTTCAAGGTCAGCAGGGGTGCTTTTCCCAGTAGTCCTTACCCTTCACAGTGCCAAGGGGGGAGACAGTTATTCTGTCTACAGTTATTCTATCTAGGAACTTTCATCCTAGATTATTCACACATGAATAAAAAAAAAAGAAAAGAAACTAGACTGCCTATACTGCATCTATTTCTCAAAAATTTGCTGATAACTAGTAATAACTTATTTCAATGAAGCCAAAGCAAATATTTGAGAAAAAGAAAGTAAGCTTGTCTTGGAAGTTATAAAGGAACAAAAAAGGAAAATGACTATGAATCTTAGCAGTTAAAGGCATTGAATTTGTGTCAAGCTTACTTTTTAATACTGATATATACTATTGGTAAATTTTTAAAACTCTACTGTTCAGGAGTTTCATTTTAGAAGCATAGGGAAATGTTTCTTTGACTTTACTTGGTACTTTGGACCCCATGGTGCAGACTGTGTGTAGCTGTAACCCTAACAACTAGTGGCAGTAGAGCCCAAGACAGGACAGATTGCAAGAGGAAGTGAACTCATTTGCTCATTAAGTCACTTAACAAACATTAGGAACTCAAGGAAGTTGGATTGAGCTAGATGATAAAGGTCAAAAGAGCTGTGCTAATGATGGAACGATACACATGCACCAGGGGCAGGTATGTCAACCCATTTTAAGAATTTTAGGATATAGGGAAATCAAAGATAAGTCATTGAATGGTTTTAGATTATTCTGGCCACAGTGTACAAAGTGAATTGGAGGAATACTGGTTGAATCTGTGAGATGGACTAGGGGTATTTTACAGGAATCCAATACAGAAATGGTCACATTTTGGACTAACACAACCACAATGGGCAGGGAGAGAATGGATCTGATTTTAGAGTTAATTAGTAGGTAAAATATGCAGAGCTTAGAGACTAATTAATTATAGGAGGTGAATAAGAAAGCAGAGTTGGGGATGAACCTTGGGCATTTGGCGTCACTTGGGTGGCTGGTGGAAACACTCACTGCACTAGGAAACACTCGGGGTGGAGACGAGGGCTTGGATGAAGTATCCTGCGGCATGCTGAGTTTTAGGTGGTGTGGGATAGTCAAACTGAAGAAAGTGCCAGAACACTTAGTGTTCAAGTCTGAAACTGAGAGGAGACCTTAGATTAACTTTTAATTTATGAATTGTCCCCAGAAAAGTGGTAATGAAAAAAATAAAAATGAGAGTGGAAGAGGTCACTGAGGAACAATGTATCTAGTGAAAAGAGAAGAAGGTCAAAACTGAGGGTTGAGGAATGGTTATACTATGAGGATAATCAGAGAAAGTTGAGTATTCAAAAGAGGTAGAAAGGAAAACCAAGACTAGTATGGTGTTACAGAAGCCCCTGGAATAAAATGCTTCCAGAAGGATGGAATTGTTGGTGGCCACAAAGACTGCGAAGAGTTTAACTAAGGGAAAGATAGTCTGAGTGTCTATTGGATTTAAATACTGAAAAGTCACTCACACATTTAGTGAGACCAATGCCACTGAGGTCCTATGAGTAGAAGACTTTTGACTCCTGAGAGGTCGATAGTAACCATAGCTGTCACTTGTCAAGAATATGCATTATGCCAAGCATTCAAAGCCAATTCTGGTATCATCAGACTCAGTTATTGTTGAGGAAAACCGAGCCCTCTGGAAGTTAAATAATGCTCCCAGGTGACAGCATGCAGAGAAGTGTTGAGACCTGGACTTGCTGTCTCAGATGCCAGTGTCTGTTCACTATACCACCCTGTGCATTCGGCTTGGGAAGGACAGACTTTCTTGAGCATCAGCCCAAAATGGCCTTCAGGGATATGTGCTTTGGAAAACAACTAGAGCAAAGGGATCATGAAACCACCTAAATCAATTAAATCTTTATAACTGTTCAGAAGGAACAAAATAGTGGGATCTTTTTCATGACTTAAGAGCAAGAGAATGATGGAGAGTGATGTGGAGAATTGACAGAGGGAAGATGAAAAGACAGTGGTGTGATGGTCCCAAGGTCAAAGGACAGAGGACCATAAGAATAAACTTCCAATACATACAAGTATAAATATCAAAAATGAAAGTATTTAGAAGACGGACATCAGAAAAATGAAGCCTCATTTGTATGCAGACCTAACCTTGCACAGTATTTTAGCTCAATTCACCAATAAAGGACTGAATCAGGAAAAAAAAAATACCAGTATTTCATCTAGAGACCCAGATGCCCTTTTCTGTGCTGTGATATATAAGTAGAAATGACTTTATGCTTTAATTTCTTGTATTTATTCTCTGCTACTGACTCTGTCTATATTTTCTTCTCTTTCCTTTCTTTAGATCATGCTTCTTAGTGATCCTGAGATAGAGAGCAGCATATTGATCAGCTCAGATGAAGGGGCAACCTATCAGAAATACCGGCTCACCTTCTACATCCAGAGTCTGCTCTTTCACCCCAAGCAAGAGGACTGGGTACTGGCCTACAGTCTGGATCAAAAGGTGAACAAATACTGCTTTCATTTACATCCTGTCACCCAGGTACCACCCCATGAAAAGCACTTGCCTATTTACTCAGTCCATGTATACAAGGGTATTCAATGACATTGCATTGTTCTGACTACATTGACTGTGTCTGCAGCATCTAACTTTCCTTTTTAGTCTTTCATATCAAAATATGCAGGTGGGTATATTTCATTAATGACAATGCCATTTGTCATTTCATAGGTTTAAGATTTTTTGTGTGTGATTTTACTCATTTAACCTTTAAAACAAACCCTGTGCTATATATAAATGGGAAATGTGTATTCAAAATAATTATGGAGACTGAAGTAAGCATAAGTGCCGAAAAGCCAAGGTACTTGTTCAAAACCACTCACCTGGTAGCTAGAGGAGCCAGAACTTGGAAGCTTATTGTCAGACTTCAAGTCTAGGCCTATCCTATCACACCATGCTGACTTGAATTGGAATATACCATTGTTCTCAGTTTAGCAAAGGGAGGAAAGCCTCAAACATGTCCATTTCATTGTTTTCTAAAAGTACATTCAAAATAGAGTACCCCAATGAGTCCTCCCCTTTGAGCTTCAGATCCACACATATATCCAGCTGTGTACTTGACTTTGTCTACTATATGTCTTGGAAGCCTTTCGATTCAACATATTCCAAAGATGAACTCTTGATCTTCCCACATCTAAGCTGGTTCTCTTCCAGTATTCACTAATTATATTCATTCAGTTGCAAAAGTAAGAAACCTAGGAGGTACCCCTAATAGTTCTTACAGTATATGTTCATCCTATAACTTGAACTATATATTTCCCAAATGTAGATCTTTTGATTTCATGCCTTTGCTTAAATTCCTTCTGCATCTTCTCTTTGCTCACAGATTAGCCTGAAGTCCTCAGTAGGCTGTAATAGCACCCACTTGGTCTGGTCCCTCCTTCTCTCTTCTAACTCACTGTTAGTACTTCAGTGACCATCTCCAGTCCCTCCCCACAACTCTCTCCCTTGCTCCCTTTCCTGGGCTTGGGATCTTCCATACAGTAAACCTCTTCACTGTCAGATCTCTGACATCACTTCCACAGGACATCGTCCCTAAGCTCCGTGACAAAGTTAAATCCCCCCTGATGTTCTTTCTTACAAGGCTATGCACACTTCCCTTCAGAATACCTGTCATGGTTGAGATTTTTCTGTTGATTGATGCGCACTTGGCATCTTTTGCATTTCTCCCTAGATTGCAAGTTCCAGGACAGCAGGGTTGTGTCTACTTTCACTCACTGTTGTAGCATCAGTCTCTAGGACAGTGCCTGCCATTTAATAATGATCAGTAAATATTTGTTATATTTGAAAGTTTGGACTTCCTTGGGGGCTCAGATGGTAAAGAATCAGCCTGCAATGCAGGAGACCTGGGTTCGATCCCTGAGTTGGGAAGAGCCCTGGAGGAGGGCCTGGCAACCCACTCTGGTATTCTTGCCTGGAGAATCCCCATGGACAGAGGAGCCTGGAGAGCTACAGTCCACGGGATAGCAAAGAATCATACACAACTGAGCTACTAAGCACAGCACAAATATTTGTTAAGCAAATGAGTTAGTGGATGGATGCATTGCTATGGTAATGAGCCCTTTATAGTTGATCAGTTTCTATCTATGAGAAGAGAATTTAGTTGTTCTTTGTATTTCCTACTTTTTCCAGAACCTCAGTACAGCGTGTGATGCCAAACTATTACGTCACAATGTTGTGGAATCAATCAGTGAAAGGGAATGGATACTTATGAGTACTATCTTATGTAGAGTTGTCTACAGAATAATGTTGTTGAAATAGTTTCTTGTCTCTGTTCTCTCAAGTCCTGAAATAGTTGCTCCTCACTATATGTTTGAATCTGTAATTTGTAAATGTGAGTGTGTGTGTATGAGGTGTCAGCACCTTTAAACAATAATTTCAACATAACCTTTATACCTCTCATTAATAGAGCCTCAAGGTGGGCATCAGGTGCTAAATGCAATTCCCTAAGGACACCCACATGACATTTGCAGAGCAAAAACCATTGCAAATACATTTCTTTCATGGCATCAGGTGGATATTGTGTGAAAGACTTAGCCAAATGTCAGATAGCCAAATGTCTGTTTAAATGCTTGGTAAAGCCAGGAATTTTGAAGATATGTTGAAAAAACTAAATCATTTAGATGTTATTAAATGGCTGTCTGATAATTTATTTAGATGAAACTCTTAAACCATGTTTTTACTTAGGCAGAGACAAGCTAGGTTAGACAAGCTAGGCAGCGGACATCTCATGCCAAGAGGTTGATAAACCAAATGCAATATAGAAGTATTCCTTTTCTCCAGCTCCACAGCACTGAGAACATCTACAGCATTGGTTGTGAAGTACCCTTACAGATATAATGCATTCAAGATAGCTTCTGACTCGGTGGTTGCTTTTTCACCTGGTGAAAATATTTGCAAATGTGGCAGTGTGCACTGATGGATTTTCCTAACCACACTGAACGTTTCTGGGTGCATTCTTCCTTAAGCTCTCTTTCTTGTTGACATCTTTTGTGTGAAGTGGCTGAATGTTCTTTAGGCCCATAAAGTTTCTAACTGGTGCCCTGCCACTCTTTTAAATAAATGGTGTGAGAAAGCCGATGATGCCCCCAGCAACATTGGTAGAGATGCCATAAAACATGATCCAGGCATTCAGGTTACAGCAGAGTTTTTCTTTATTTGGGAGTAATTTATTGGTTTAGAGTCAAGGAGAGGGATGCTCTGGAGCAGCAAATGAAGATGCAAGGGTAGCTGAGATTGATATACAAATGTCTCATTTCAGACTGCAGCCTTCTCTGACATGCATGCATTGAGGCACGGGCTTCTTCCAAAGAAAATGAAAAGTGCTTATATTAAGGTAACTGCAGCATCAAAGGGAGATGTTTGTGGTGAGGAGAGAATCGATGTTTCCATTATTGTGCCTTTGATGAAATGCACTAGCAATTTCTTTAGAATTTGTAAGGCTATCTCTTTACGTTGTATGTATTACAAAAGACCTAATTGAATGATATTTTAAAAGGACAATATCCAATTGCTCTACCTTCCAAATTGCTACCCCAAAGCTGCAGGAAACTTGCCAGGAGCTCTCACTCAATAAAGGCTCTGCTGGAGAATTAAGGAAATACCTTCTGGATAGAACAAAATTGTGTCTAGAAATTGAGAGTGCACATAATCTTGTGTTCATTGAGATGCTGGCTGGCAGCTTGTGAATCCCCTGGGAAACTTGGCTACCTTTTGCTGGTCAGGGCCAGGTTGGCAGTGAAAGAGATCTAAGCCTTCCACCTTCCAAAGCTATGAAAGGGTGTGGAGGTAGGGCAAATGTACCTTGCACTTGACCCTGTGGGAGGATCATGCCTCTTCAATTCTGACGTGTCCCAGTCTCACAGAGTCCTTCTGTGTCCTTCTCAGTGTGACGTGGGCCTTTGATCAAGTCCTTCTGTTCTGGCTATACTGTGGGTCCTATTACCCCCTATGCCAGCTCCCCTCTGCCTTACAGATTCTCCTGCCATCTTGCATTTTAACATTAACTGACTCAGTAAAGATGAGATTCTTTCTTGTGTATAAGAATCTTGGAGATGTTTTTATAAGAATCTTGGAGGTTTAAAAAACGCACAGCAGAAATAATAGGTTATGGTTGACCAAATTGGATATCATAAAAGAAAAGCTACTCCTCTCCTCTCAGAACCAAAGCTCTAGAACATCTTAGGACAGCTGTGTATTTACCAGTTATTTAGAAGGCAGTATTCTCTTTTGCCTCCATCAGACTGTTTCCTTGCTAACGACTGAAACAGCTCACTTTGTGATATTTTGAATTAGCTGGAGGGCTCAATAATCTTACTGCAACTGAGAAGTTTTGAAAAGATTTTGAGATATGTTTTGAGGACATTGCAGTCCTTTAAAAAGATAGGTGTTATTCTCATAGTTACAGAAAGCTGATGTTTAAAAACAATCCCTCATTTTGACAAGTATAGTTTTTTGAATGGGCACATGATCATGTATTCACAGATGCATACAACCTGGATAGGGGGCCTTCTGCAGAGATGCAGAGCTGATAATAGCTGTTTTCCTGCGTGAGAGGTGGGATTGCAGGGCTCTCTGTTATCATTTGTCTTCTTGGCAAAATGAAACTTTAACACACCTAGCTAGCTGGCTTTGGCCATCAGAAATGAGAATCTCAATGGGATTTCAGACTTGATTGTTTTTTCAGATGCTTCTTGGCTAGACTAGTCTAGAATTGCCTGAAATTTCAATGTAAAAACTACTTTCTGAAACAGTAGCACACATAATGAGGGGTTGCTGTGTGGTAATTGAGAGGGGGGTGGGTGTGCAGTTATGGGTGTTTTCTTTTATTGCTGGCCACGCACTAAGTTCAATAGCAGCTGACAGAGTGACAAGCTGGTTAAGAAACTAATGCCATCTTGGGCATTGTTGTTTAGTCGCTACGTCGTGTCTGACTCTTTTGTGACCCCATGAGCTGTAGTCCACCAGGCTCCTCTGGGCCCGGTCACTGGCAAAACAGGGTCTGCAGTGGAGGGGATGGCTGCCACACATGAGCAGGACACTAGTAAGTTAGGGTGTATCTAGTGTGTAGAAGGCCTGAAAACTCAAAGGGAAGTTTAAATTTGTACTTCTGAAATGCTGGTACAAATGAAGAAGTTTCTTTCATTTATATTCTCATGAAAACCCTCTGATTAGAAATGTAATTGTGCTCAGAGCCTTCAGGATTAGCCGGAGATGGTAACCTTCCTCAGTAGCCATTGACAGAAAGGCTTCGTGGCTCCCCAGCTGGTGAGGATGACACTGTTGGGAATTATGTTAGGCTGGCTGTGGTGTTGAAGCCTATTCCCTATGGAATAAGACTGGGACAAAAGGTACCTCTTATTTGGAGAGAGACACTGCATTTTCATTGGGTCCTCTTCCATGCCTATAAAATCACTTGTCTATCACTGAAGAGGAGAAAGGAAAATCCATAGCCCCTCTCACCTAGGGTGAGCCCACACTGCTCTCACAGATGTCTCATCCATACAATAGAAATATGCTGTCTCCATCACCATAGAAACACTAGTTTCCAGGAGGCCACTTTCCTGAAGGTGAACACAAAAACAGTGGACTGAGAGAGAATGGCCCTATTTTGTATTTTAAAATGTGGCACAACCACCGTGTTATTCAGATGTTAGCATTAACCTATTTGCGCTGAGTTCTGAATGACAAAACTGGTTTAATGTGCAATATTAACTTGCATTGAGTGAGGGTGGTGCAGTAAGAATCTCTAGTCTTTGCAACTTTGCTCTAAGGATGCTGGCTCAAAGGAACAGACTTCAGCAAAAGTCTTTATCTTCCCAAGCCTGCCTTTTCTATACCATGTCCCAGACTTCAGGTCCCTGCCTCTACCTTCTAGGTGTCCCTTTTGGTAACCTGACACCTTTCGGTCAGGAAAAGAACATTTGCTAAAATAATTAATGGAAGATGCAGCATATATATATGTATTAAGAAGGGCGTACAGGTATTTCTTCTCAACAACACCTTTCCTGAAGCAGTTAAGCTCTCATGATAGAAATTCAGGTTGGCAATACTTTGGTGAAAGAGGTGACTATAGGAATAGGTGGGCAAGGGCTTGTGTGATGCAGTCTCTTCCGGTTGCGTGTGACCTTCTCTGTGTTCCTCCACCCCTTCCTGCATGGAGTGACCTTACCTTCACATGTGCACTGGTCCTTTGTTCTCACGCTGCTGCCCAGTGTCCCTAACTCTCATCCCTTTGCCTCATTCTGACCCTAGGTTTCCAGTTTTCCAGTTGAATCTAGTTCTTCTGCTTATTCCTTCCTTTGTAAGCCTCTCTGGGCTTATGATCTGGCTGATCTGACCTGGCCAAATCTGCTATCCTCCCTCCATTCTCTGCCTCTACCTTGACTACTCCCTCTGGTACCTGACCTTTTAAAGTCAGGGTCAGTCTTTAAGCATTTTAAATCAAAGTATAATGTATATATACAGAGAAGTGCACATATCATGAGCTCAATGAATTTTCATAAACTGAATGCACCTATAGAACCAGCACCCTAATCAAGAAGCATAACATGATTGGAATCCCAGCATCATCCCCCTTATGTACTTTTTCAGATATTACCTTCTACCCCAAGTCCAGCTGCTATCAGTAGGGTCATTTTTAATGACTGGATAAACTGGTGAAGAAATAGACTCAAGATGAATTCCTTGGAAGAAAAGTTGGAAAATAACAAGTGAGGTAACTGACAGAGAAGGAGACTTTAAAAATATTAGCATTAGAGAATTAGTGTAAGCCAAAGGCAAGAATTCATTGATGTTCAATAAGTCTAGTTAATCCAGAGAATTCATAAGGAAACTTTCAAAAGATGCTCATTTAAAATTAATTTAATACATTTTAATTTAAATATATTTTCCTTTCTGTGCCATAAGGAAGATACCCAGTGTTGACAAAGTTTTGGTGAAACTCATATTCTGAAATTGTATTGATGGTCATGCAAATGAGTTTTCCTTCCTGGAAAACATCTTGGCAATGTATCAGAAGACAAACACGTTTTCATGACTTGATTCAGCTACTTCACTTCTGAGACTGAACCAAGAGAATAATACCAAAAGGCTTTAGGCATAATAATGTTTATCAAAATCACTTATAAAATGTGGATAGAAATTTGCTGAGTACCCAACACTAAGGGATTTTAAATCAGGGTATATACGTTTACCCAAATATCATGCAACCATTAAAATGGTGATTATGATGACCATGTAGCAACATGGATACATATTAATATCTATTTAGTACTTATATATCTCATAGACATTATATATATATATATAAATTAATACACGATTCATAGAAAATTAAGTAGTATGCTTTGAGTATAAGTATGTGACAAATAAGATAAAAGAAGGAAGGAAGGAAGCAAAGAGGGAAGGAAGAAGAAAAAAAAATAAAAATGGTAGAAGATATTGCCAAATATTACCTGAGCTCTCTTAAAATGGTGGGATTGTTTGTAGGGTTTTTTTTTTTTTAAGCCACTTGTTTTTTATATTTTGTATTATTTCGTTAGATTACTTTTATGATTCAATTCAGTTCAGTTCAGTTGCTCAGTCATGTCCGACTCTTTGCGACCCTGTTGACTGCAGCACGCCAGGCCTCCCTGTCCATCACCAACTCCCGGAGTTTACTCAAACTCATGTCCATTGAGTTGGTGATGCCATCTAACCATCTCATCCTCTGTCGTCCTCTTCTCCTCCTGCCTTCAATCTTTTCCAGCATCAGGGTCTTTTCAAATGAGTCAGTTCTTCACACCAGGTGGCCAAAGTATTGGAGTTTCAGCTTCAGCATCAATCCTTCCAGTGAATATTCAGGATTGATTTCCTTTAAGATGGACTGGTTGGATCTCCTTGCTGCCTTGAATAACTTATGTTTAGTCCCAGATATAAGACAGTGATCTTTAAAAAAAGATTTTAAGTGTGAATAAGGTCAATTTAGGTAAAAGCACTTTAAATCATAATTTAACTACATTTTCAAGAAGTGGTGTGGTGTAGAGGAAAATTTCCCTGGACTTGGAATATATCAAGTCTGAGGTTTTTCTTTTCTTTAGCTTTGCTTCTCACTATGGTCCCTTTCAAACTGTGAAACTCAAGGAACTATGTTTTTTTTCTAACAAAAAAAAATTCTTTTTGGATATAACCTCAAGCCATATTATTTACGACTCAGTGATAGATATAGGTTTTATTATTTAGAAGCACCCACTATAGTTAGATATTAAGAAAGTGATTGCTTCTGGTGGTTTTTCAGATGAATTTTTTGACTGTATCCTAAAATTGACTTGGCATTTGGTTATTTGATTTGACAGCTTTAATGGAAACAAATACTCTGGAGCCAAGAGATATAGACATATGCAGTGAATTGGTATTTGCGCTTAGTAACTCTTATATTCCTCATGTTATGTTACTCGGTATTGAACATGTAAGTGCTTCTTGGAAACAGAGCAAATATGTCCTTAGGTATCCCTGTGTATGGGCACCAGTGGGTGCTTTTATGTACATGGTTACATTGAATTCTCATAGGGATCTGCAAAGTGGGTATTGTTATTTCCAAGTTACAGGTGAGTATGTGACTCCTGAAAGCAGTATCCATTTGCTCAAGGTCACCTCGACAGTGAGGGGACTGGCCTGCTCTCTGCATCTGGCTGAGACCCTGAACTATGATCATCACACCTGACTCTGATTAGTGGATGGACAGACTTTCCGCCACCTGGGGCAGAATCCCATAGGGGCCAGTCTACCCTGAAGCTTAGCCTCAGAGAGCACTTACTAGTGACACAACAAAATCAGCCAGGCAGAGATCAGATCTTCAGATGAATCCAGTTACTTCTAGCACATCCCTCAGCTGATGGCACTTACCAGAGTGGCACCTTGAATAGAAAAGTCATCAAATTGCTTCCTAATAAGTCATAGGACTGAATAATTTCCCCCTGGCAGAAGATAAACAACAAAGCAGTTGTGTGTGTGTGTGTATTTTCAGGTTTCATGCAGTTTTGCTCACTTTTCCCATCCATTTGTTCCAGTATTTGAGTTAACATATAGATTAAATAAGTCCTTGCCATTCAAATAGGTAATACTATAATCTGGGTTTTTTAAGGAAGTTTATAGAGACATCTTTAATATGGTAATGAAGATAGAAGTTGAAATCATTTAACTTCATTTACAAACCATGAATATGTATTATGCTTTAAATGAAAAGAAAGGCTAAAACAGATATAGTGTTTGTTCAATTTGCTAAAGAGAAGACAATTTGTCAAGATTTTTTCCCCAAAACTCAAGCAATATGCAAATATAGGAAAATCAGACCCCCATGTTAATTTCATGGCATGATGAATATTTTTATAATCCTAATTAGTACCAGTCATTTAGTCTAGCAATTTCCCCCAATCTAACCAATTTGAAATTAAAATAGATGCCTTGATTACAAAACTCATTAGCAAAGAAGCACCCTTCTCACTAACCAGTTCATTTAAAATGCACAAACTGAATGAAGTGTGGAATACTTGTGTTGTCAATTGGCATAAGTGAAGTGAGTCTTAATTGGGACCATTGTGAAGTATTTGTATTGCTGCATGTTTCATTGCAGTATAATATATCATTCATTAAATGTAACAAAAGCAGCTTTTAAATGGTTTAATTAAGCGAAGTTGGTGTGCTTGGTAATTTTTATAAAGTCTAATGTCACAATTGTTTGCATTTGGAGTACTGGTAGGTATTAATGTCAAGAAGATGAAGTCTGACTCTGCATTTATCACTCCGATTACGCAAAGAATGGCAGGTTTAATGTCAGAGGAGAAAATTAAATTATAGAACATTGACTTCTTACTGAAAAGTACCCACATGCATATTGTCCTTGTGCATTTGGACATGGAAACTCCAGAAAGGCCTGATTTATGGCTGAGAATGGAGAGGAAGGGCTGAGGACTTGGGAGTGAAATGAAAGGAGAAAATAACAGTTGGGGATTTTTTTTTTGGTAATTTCTTTTTTAATTTTCTTTTTTTAATGAAGGGAGGAAGTAGTAGGTGGAGCGAAACTCTATCCAATGTATTTTTGTCTACTCAAAAGAGCAATAGAGATGAGGAGCAGTGCAGATTGATGTTCTGTCTAAGCCAAATGTGGGAGTGTGAGAGGAGGGGGAAATTGGCTTTGGACCAGGGAAATACTGGAAGCAGGGCTCTACAGAAGTCCTGAATGGGGGCCAGATAACAATGAGTTCAAGGCTGGTTTTTCAGGGACAGAGACTGTATGATGAGGTGCAGCAGTGGCAGGCTTACAGGTATAAAGTATAAGACAAGCACAGAAGTCACTTTCTGTTGTTGCTTCTTCTCTGTGCAATCCAGGTGTCAGCTGTTACATCTTATTTATGGACTATTTCAACCCCATATCAATAAGGATGGGCCATGTCACTAATTTCCTTGAAAGATCTAATTTTGACAGTCCTGCCCATATTCATTTGGTGTCTCCACTGTAAAGGAAATGGTCCCATTGACTTCTGATTGCAAGATTTGCGTTTCTTTGCTGGAGGGCTTTCTCTGAAGGCTTTTGAGGCTACTCAATCTATTTCTATAGAAGTGCCATGGAATTAACATGCGAAAGAGGTCCACAGCCAATGATCAACAGAATTTGGTGTAGAGATAGCATAGTTTCTTCTCTTCTCATGTGGAACAACTCCAAAGAGTTTTACACTTTGTTTTCCAGAATGTCCCAATGGAATGAAGCTCTAGTTGCCCAGAGTTAGCTGACTTTATAACATATCATTTCTACACTCCATTGGCTATAATTTCTGTACTTCCATACTGTTTCCCAAACACACTGCTTAGTTCTTATCTCAGTGTCTGCTCCTGGGGGAACTCTAACCAACTGTGACAAGCGTGTTGTGATTTTGGTAGTGGTATCTGCAGATTTCTAAAGGGAAGGACAGGGGACACAAGCAAGTCTTCTTTGACATTTCTGTGTTCTTAAGTTCCTTCTGGGCTGTGCCACCCTCTCGTTTTCCTCATTGTTGTTAACTAAATAATATCCTCTCCCCCAAAATAATGCCCATCTCTGAATCCTCAGACCTGTAAATACATTTCCATAAAGGGCGAAGGGGGACTTGGTGGATGTGATGAAATTAAGGATCTTGAGATGAGGAGGGGATCCTGCATTACCAGGTATGCTCAGGGTAATCACAGGGGTTTGGTTTTACAAGAAGGAGGCAGAAGAATAGCATTTAAAAAGGAGACGTGACAATCGAAGCAGATGTTGAAATTATGCTTTCTGAAGATGGGGCCACAGGCCAAGGGATGCAGGCAGTTTCTAGAAGCTAGAAAAGACAAGGAAATGGGTTATCCTCCAAAATCTCTGGAAGGAAGACAGCCCTACTGACACTTTGGTTTTAACCCTGTCAGACTCATTTGAACTTCTGGCTTCCAGAAATATAAGGTGATAAACTTGAGTTTTTGTAAGCCACGACCTTTGTGGTAATTTGTTAGAGCTGTGAGGGGAAATGAACACACTCACTGACCTTTCCCCAGCTTCGGTGCATCTTCTGTCTGACAGCAGGCATAATCCTCTAGTTACCTGGCTCTGCTTCCTGGAAGCCCAGGTATCCAGAGTTCTAGACACAGGTCATACGTTTGACTTCTAACATTGATCCATGCCATCTTGAAATAAGAAAAGTTCCTCCAGAGAGGAATTACGGTGAAAAGAAATACAAACCTGTTCCCCATCTTGTCACATATTGTATTAGTTTTAGGTCTGCTGTAGCAAAGTACCACAGACTGGGTGGCTTGAAGAGCAGAAATGTAAGGTCTCACAGTTTTGGAAGCTGGGAAGTCTTAGATCAAGGTGTCAGTGTGGCTGGTCTCTTCTGAGGATGCTGTCCTTGGCTTCTTGATGGCTGCTCTCTTTGTACTTCACAAAATCTTCCCTCTGTGTGTTTTTGTGTTCTAATTTCCTCTTCCTATGGTAACATATTTCTTTAGGGCTCACTCTAATTAACTCTTGAAAAGCTTCATCTCCATATATAGTCATATTCTAAGGTACTAGGGATTAGATTTGGAGGAGATACAATTCAGCTGATAAATGCATGTCCAGGTTACTAAGTGATAAAAATCTTGTTGTGCTTTAGGTCTGTGCTCACCTGAAGAGTTTCCTCTGTGGAGCATGATTGCTTCTGGGGCAAGTGGAATGTAACCAGCCTCCAGGAAGAATGTTAGGAGGCTGGGGTGGGAAGTTAAGGAAGTAAGGGTGGGGTTTATCCCTGGAATGAAAACCAAATTCTCATGAGAGTTCCTGAGACTAGTCAGGAAGGTCTCAAACAGGTCTTTGGCTTTGACTCTGGGTTAGGAAATCATGGGAGAGATGAGAGGAAAGATGGTGCCCAGGCCATGGAGAACATTAGGGGAACGGTTTGAAAGAAATCTCTGCTAGAAACTTATTTTTGAGTATCATGGCTATTTGCTTGTATAAGCCAGATTTGTTGTGTTTGATTTTTGGTTTTGATGTCTAAGATTTTCATTTTCTCTTTGCATTTGAAAATGTCAGTAGATCTCAGAGAGAGAGGTTTAAGTGACCTGAAGGTGTTACACATGCTGTTTAGTCGCTAGTCGCTGAATCGTATCCAACTCTTTGCTACCCCATGGACTGTAGCCCACCAGACTCCTCTGTCCATGGGACTTCCCAGGCAAGAATACTGGAGTGAATTGTCATACCTTCCTCCAGGGGCTCTTCCCAACCCAGGGATCAAACCCATGTTTCCTGCATTTCAGGTGGATTCTTTACCACTGAATCATCAGGGAAACCTACACATCTTCTTACAATTCATCATTGTAATATGTTTCTCCATAGCTTGGAAAATAAAGTCAGCTCAGCAGAGAGATCATTGTAATTTGAATGCTGTCTCATTTTCTAACTCTTTCCCCAAGTCTTTTGTTCACTCATGTAATAAGGAAATGTATCCTCTTGGTTCAGCCCAGAATACCTTGGCATAGACACTTCTCTCTGGGAGTCCTTTTCTCCTTCTTTATCTAGTTATCTATCTCTATCTTTTACAACTCAATGCTAATATGACTTTTGAGAGAAAGCTTTCCCTAGACAACTTTATCTATGGAGATATAACTATCCTGACTTTTAAGAAAAACTTAGAAAAAAAGCTATTTTCATATTTCGAAAAGGTTTTGATTTTATGGTTTTACATACTTAAAGTACATGAGGGGTGCAGAGGCCAAAATGTTTCTCAGTATTTAGGACATCCAAAGATGTTAAATTATTATTTTTTTTAAGATCTTAAATTTTAAGTCCCTGGACAAGAGATAATTGTGGAGTTGAAAAGAAAGGAGAAAAATTATAAAAGGATTTGAAAATAGGAGCAAACTGGGTGATTGTATAGAAGTCACAGGATGGAGGGGTGCCTGATAATCCTGATGTGACAGGGCTCAAAGGGACATCATTGATCTGATAGTCTGATTGCCTTAAAAAATATCTAAGGCCATAGGCTGCGCCCATAGCACATTTCTTTCCTGACCAAGGAGATATTTGTTTCTCAAACACACTGGGTGGAGCGGGAAGGCCCTGGTGGGCCTTGTCTCCAAGGTATAGCATGGACGAGACAAAGACCTTCTTTAGTGGTTGCTTTTCCATTTAGCTGCTTTTCTGACATTTTGCCCCTTGCCTCCCTTGGCTGCACTGATCACTGGAGGCAGCATCCAGCAGTATCCGTCTGAGAAATTTATTGAAACCATCTTTTTAAAATGGAGACTTTCTGGTTTGAAGCGCTTGGTAGAGATAGCAGGGATCATAACTCAGAGCTTTGTAATAAGCAGCTGGGGAATGAGTGAGGGAGAAAAGATACATTAGCTTTTCTTTCTTCCAGTATTGTTGTACTAATATTGGACTTGAGTGTTTTCATAATTGAGATGCTGGAATGTGGCTGAGGTATCTACTCTCTCCTCTTTTTATCTCAGGCAAGGATAGTTTCTGGAACCTTCTAGCCCAGAGGCTCCAGCCCTTGAAGGGAGCTTTCCAGTTTCACTAGTAGATCATTACCCTTGATATAATCTGTTTACCCTCAGGTTTACACAGTCTCTTCCCTTTTTCGATGCTGAAAAATACCACTTTTAAAATCAGATAAACATCTGATGCTGTTCGTCTAATCATCATTACAGGTATCACAACTTAATCATTAAAAATAACTGAAAATTATGCCATGGCATATGTCTTTTTTTTTTTCTCCCCCTTCCAAGTAACTTATTAACAGATACCAGGGCCTAACAAATTCTTACAAATTCATGTTTTAGAATCTTGAAAGAATTTTTTCTCAAATGAATATTGACAGAATAAATGGGAAAATGAAGAAAAGCTTAGAGAGCAAAAACTATCTCATAATTTTAGTATATTGAAATTATCAACAACCTCCTTAATCACCCAGATAACAGGTCAAAGATATTATATTCCACAAGTACTTATTGAGCACATACTGTGTACCACAACCTAGGGATGCAATAATGAAGGATACTGATACTATCTCTCCTGTCATGGACAGAGAAGCATTGATGAAATGAGTAATTGATGGCAATGATGATGAGTCTACAAAATAGGGTTCTAGGTATTGAATCTTTTCCCTACCTTCATTGCAGGCAGTTTCACTGCATAACTAATGGACCAGAAGATAATTTGCTGTAAAAGATAAAATAATGAAAATAAAATAAAAGAAGGGCATTAAAAGAGCACAATGAAACATGGAAAAATAATAAAATTAGAAAAATATTTTATTGTGAAAAATGAAAATATAAAAAATATTGAATACATTTAAAATCTGTACACTGATGGTTATCATCATATTTGGGTGTATCTTAGAGAAAACTATGATAGTTCGTTTCTCAAAGTTGATTGTTAAGGCTTCAGGATCTAATGTTGGACATAAATTCTTCATGATACAGAAAAATCTGCTGTAAATCTCTTCAGATTTCCCTGGAAGGAAAACAGAGGAGGGATGCTATTATTTTTCATCAATATGTGTAATGTACATAACTGGCAGAACATATGGGGATTTCAGTTAAATGTTCCATCACATGCCCAGTCCTTATATTTCACCATATCATCAAAGCCAATTTCCATACCAAATTCTGAAATTCTGTTGACATCATGTTATACACTATCAAATAGCAAAGAATTTTTATCATTTTCAAGAAACTTAAGTTCATCAGGAACCATGTAATGTGTCTTTTGGGGGGTAATAGGGGAAGCTTGATTTTTCTTCCTTGCCTTCAGTTTCTCGTGTTGTGTGATAAATTTGGTAAAGATGACATGAGTGAACAAGCTATTGTATCTAAATCAGCCAACGACTCCATAATTAAAGCTCCCAAAGTCTGTTGTGAATCATAAGCAACCTCTTTTTCATTTGCTGTAGCTTGGTTTTGACAAGTGGGAGGGTGGCTGGGTTTCCTGAAAAATTTGCAGACTGTTTTGTTATCATTTTCTAGTAGTGTACAGACTGGCTTTATACTCTGTTGCTTCACACTTCCTGTAAGTTTTCTTAGCACCATATTTTCTAAGACCAGAGTTGTTATCCACTAATTTAAGGCCATCGTGTCCACTCATCACAGTATAGACCATATGAGACCTAAAATTTATATAATATAAAAATAGGAGTAGCATGTCAGTGATGAAACCAAATTGCTAATCAGTTCTTTTATTTTTTTATGTCAAAATTGCTTTTCAACTAATTATTGAATAGTTGCACTGTGAAATTGCTTGTCCCAAAGGTGTTTATGGTGAAAATACTAGGCATGACAAAAATAGAACTCTAGATCGTTATGAAAACATATTTAGGGAAAAGGTCTGAGCTAGCTTCAAAAATGGTTTATTTGGCATTTGAAGAGTGATATCTTGAAGATATAGGTATTGAAGAGTTAAGATATTCTTCTGGAGTTAAACATTTTTAAGTGCTCATAACTTTATTTAAAGTAAAACTAAGGTCACTCTATGAGTTGCTTTCAGATGTTTATAAACAACTTTATTGAGGCATCATTGATGTGCAATAACTGCACACATTAAAGTGTACTAATTTGATACGTTTTGACACTAGCATGCCCATGTATTCATAACTAGAGTCAAGAGAATCAGCATATTCATCACCCCCTTATGCTCCTTTGTAATTCCTTCCTCCCACCCCTCACAGTGTTCACAGTTGGGGGTTTGCTGACAGTAACTATAGGTTAGCATACATTCTCTAGAATTTTGTATAAAAGGAACAGAATGTACTCTGTTTTTGCATGGCTTTTTTCTCTTATCATAGTATTTTGAGATCCATCCATGTTGCATGTATCAGTAGTTTATTATTACTTTTTCTGGGTAGTATTCTATTCTCTACCAAAATCAGTTTATCCATTCACCTATTGATGGATTAACCTAGGTTTTGGCTATTATGCATAAAGATGCTATGGCCACTCCTGCACAAATTTTTGCACAGATAAATACTTTTATTTCTGTTGGACAACTACTTAATACTGCAATGATTGGATCATACAATAGATGTAGGTTCAAATTTTTGGGAACATGCCAAACTGTTTTCCAAGGTGATCGTGCCATGTTACATTCCCAAGAGTAGAACATGAGAGTTACAGTTGTGCCACCTTCTCATCAACACTAGTTATAATTAATTTTTAATTAATTAATTAAATTGAGATATAATTGACAAAATATTATGTTAGTTTCAGGTATACTGCCTAATGATTTAGATTTGATATTTGCATATGTTATGAATGGATTTTTCAGGTGGCACTAGGGGTTAAGAACCCACTTGGCAATGCAGGAGACATAAGAGACCCAGGCTCGATCCTTGGGTGGGGAAGATCCCCTGGAGGAGAGCATGGCAATAAGCTCCAGTATTCTTTCCTGGAAAATCCTATGGAAAGAGGAGGCTGGCAGGCTATAGTTCAGTTCAGTTCAGTTGCTCAGTTGTGTCCGACTCTTTGCAACCCCATGAACTGCAGCACACCAGGCCTCCTTGTCCATCACCAACTCCCAGAGTTTACTCAAACTCATGTCCATTGAGTCGGTGATGCCATCCAATCATCTCATCCTCTGTCATCCTCTTCTCCTCCTGCCCTCAATCTTTCCCAGCATCAGGGTCTTTTCAAATGAGTCAGCTTTTCACATCAGGTGGCCAAAGGATTGGGGTTTCAGCTGCAATATCAGTCCTTCCAATGAACACCCAGGACTTAGCTCCTTTGGGATGGACTGGTTGGATCTCCTTGCAGTCCAAGGGACTCTCAAGAGTCTTCTCCAACACCACAGTTCAAAACCGTCAATTTTTCGGTGCTCAGCTTTCTTCACAGTCCAACTTTCACATCCATACATGACCACTGGAAAAACCATAGCCTTGACCAGACGGACCTTTGTTGGCAAGGTAATGTCTCTGCTTTTTAATATGCTATCTAGGATGGTCATAACTTTGCTTCCAAGAAGTAAGCGTCTTTTAATTTCATTGCTGCAGTCACCATCCGCAGTGATTTTGGAGCCCAAAAAAATAAAGTCTGACACTGTTTCTACTGTCTCCCCATCTATTTCCAATGAGGTGATGGGACCAGATGCCATGATCTTAGTTTTCTGAATGTTGGGCTTTAAGCCAACTTTTTCACTCTCCTCTTTCACTTTCGTCAAGAGGCTTTTCAGTTCCTCTTCACTCTCTGCCATAAGGGTGGTACATCTGCATATCTGAGGTTACTGATATTTCTCCCGGCAAGCTTGTGCTTCCTCCAGCCCAGCGTTTCTCATGATGTACTCTGCATATAAGTTAAATAAGCAGGATGACAATATACAGCCTTGACATATTCCTTTTCCTATTTGGAACCAGTCTGTTCCATGTCCAGTTCTAACTGTTGCTTCCTGACCTGCATACAGGTTTCTCAAGAGGCAGGTCAGGTGGTCTGGTATTCCCACCTCTTCAAGAATTTTCCACATTTTGTTGTGATCCACACAGTCGAAGGCTTTGGCATAGTCAATAAAGCAGAAATAGATGTTTTACTGGAAGTCTCTTGCTTTTTCGATGATCCAGCGGATATTGGCAATTTGATCTCTGGTTCCTCTGCCTTTTCTAAAACCAGCTTGAACATCTGGAAGTTCTCAGTTCACATATTGCTGTAGCCTGGCTTGGAGAATTTTGAGCATTGCTTTACTAGCATGTGAGATGGGTGCAATTATGCGGTAGTTTGAGTATTCTTTGGGATTGCCTTTCTTAGGGATTGGAATGAAAACTGACCTTTTCCAGTCCTGTGGTCACTGCTGAGTTTTCCAAATTTGCTGGCATATTGAGTGCAGCACTTTCACAGCATCATCTTTTAGGATTTGAAATAGCTCAACTGGAATTCCATCACATCCACTAGCTTTGTTTGTAGTGATGCTTTCTAAGGCCCACTTGACTTCACATTCCAGGATGTCTAGCTCTAGGTGAGTGATCACACCATTGTGATTATCTGGGTCATGAAGATCTTTTTTGTACAGTTCTCCTGTGTATTCTTGCCACCTCTTCTTAATATCTTCTGCTTCTGTTAGGTCCATACCATTTCTGTCCTTTATGGAACCCATCTTTGCCTGAAATTTTCCCTTGATATCTCTAATTTTCTTGAAGAGATCTCTAGTCTTTGCCATTCTGTTGTTTTCCTCTATTTCTTTGCATTGATTGCTGAGGAAGGCTTTCTTATCTCTCCTGGCTATTCTTTGGAACTCTGCAGTCAAATAGGAATATCTTTCCTTTTCTCCTTTGCTTTTCGCTTCTCTTCTTTTCACAGCTATTTGTAAGCCCTCCTTAGACAACCATTTTGCCTTTTTGCATTTCTTTTCCATGGGGATGGTCTTGATCCCTGTCTCCTGTACAATGTCATGAACCTCCATCCATAGTTCATCAGGCTCTCTGTCTATCAGATCTAGTCCCTTAAATCTATTTCCCACTTCCACTGTATAGTCATAAGGGATTTGATTTAGGTCATACCTGAATGGGCTAGTGGTTTTCCCTACTTTCTTCAGTTTAAGTCTGAATTTGGCAATAAGGAGTTCATGATCTGAGCCACAGTCAGTGCCTGGTCTTGTTTTTGCTGACTGTATAGAGCTTCTCCATCTTTGGCTGCAAAGAGTATAATCAATCTGATTTCGGTGTTGACCATCTGGTGATGTCCATGTGTAGAGTCTTCTCTTCTGTTGTTGGAAGAGGGTGTTTGCTATGATCAGTGCGTTCTCTTGGCAAAACTCTATTAGCCTTTGCCCTGCTTCATTCTGTACTCCAATGCCAAATTTGCCTGTTACTCCAGGTGTTTCTTGACTTCCTACTTTTGCATTCCAGTCCCTTATAATGAAAAGGACATCTTTTTTGGGTGTTAGTTCGGAAAGGTCTTGTAGGTCTTTGTAGAACTGTTCAACTTCAGCTTCTTCAGCGTTACCGGTTGGGGCATAGGCTTGGATTACTGTGATATTGAATGGTTTGCCTTGGAAATGAACTGAGATCATTCTGTCGTTTTTGAGATTGCATCCAAGTACTGCATTTCAGACTCTTTTGTTGACTATGATGGCTACTCCATTTCTTCTAAGGGATTCCTGCCCACAGTAGTAGATATAATGGTCATCTGCATTAAATTCACCCATTCCAGTCCATTTTAGTTCTCTGATTCCTAGAATGTTGACATTCACTCTTGCCACTTCCGATTTGCCTTGATTCATGGACCTAACATTCCAGGTTCCTATGCAATATTGCTCTTTACAGCATCGGACCTTGCTTCTATCACCAGTCCCATCCACAACTGGGTATTGTTTTTGTTCTGGCTCCATCCCTTCATTCTTTCTGGAGTTATTTCTCCACTGGTCTCCAGTAGCATATTGTGCACCTACCGACCTGGGGAGTTTCTCTTTCAGTATCCTATAATTTGCCCTTTTCATACTGTTCATGGGGTTCTCAAGGCAAGAATACTGAAGTGCTTTGCCATTCCCTTCTCCAGTGGACCGCATTCTGTCAGACCTTTCCACCATGACCCGACCGTCTTGGGTGGCCCCACATGGCATGGCTTAGTTTCATTGAGTTAGAAACAACTGTGGTCCTGTGATCAGATTGGCTAGTTTTCTGTGATTATGGTTTTAGTGTGTCTGCCCTCTGATGCCCTCTCGCAACACCTACTGTCTTACTTGGGTTTCTCTTACCTCGGACGTGGGGTGTCTCTTCACGGCTGCTCCAGCAAAGCACAGCCGCTGCTCCTTACCTTGGAGGAGGGGTATCTTCTCACGGCCGCTCCTCCTGACCTTGAACATGGAGTAGCTCCTCTCAGCCCTCCTGCGCCCAGCAGCAGCCGCTCCTTGGAGGTAAATATCAGTAAGGATATAGAATTAAACAACACAGCAACTTAGTCTAACTGATATTGATAGAATACTTCATCCAACAAAACAGAATACATTCTTCCCAAGTGCACATAGAATACTTACCAGGATTGGCCATACTGAGTTCCTTTGTGACTGAGCATACTTATTGTATCTCTTCACTTGTAAAATAAAACTATTTTAACTGGTTTCAGAAAAGTATGAAAATTACCTAGTGTAAGAGAAGATGCTTTGAAGCCATTAACGGGACTTTGAGAGACAAGAATTAGTAATAGAGAAAAAAAATCCTTACTACTAAAACGTAACTTTAAAATGTCAGGTAAGTACAAATTTCTGCCCCTCACATCCCAGTGAAGAGATGAAAGTAAATACTTCAATATTTCAGTGAAGGAAGATGCAGTGAAGGGGTATGGAAAATGTAAAACGTGGCTTTTTTTCCAGAAGTAGTCCCTGGAAACTCAGATTACTACACAGAGAAGGTATTACAGGTGATGCAAAAAAAGCCTAAGTAATCTTGTGAAGGTGATTTCTTCTTGACATAGTTCACCTGGAGGTTGTTCAGTTCAGTTCAGTTCAGTCGCTCAGTCATATCTGACTCTTTGTGACCCCATGAACCGCAGCATGCCAGGCCTCCCTGTCCATCACCAATTCCCGGAGTCCACCCAAACCCATGTCCATCGAGTTAGTGATGCCATCCAACCGTCTCATCCTCTGTCGTCCTCTTCTCCTCCTGCCCCCAATCTTTCCCAGCATCAGGGTCTTTTCAAATGAGTCAGCTCTTCGCATCAGGTGGCCAAAGTATTGGAGTTTCAGCTTCAGCATCAGTCCTTCCAATGAACACTCAGGACTGATCTCCTTTAGGATGGACTGGTTGGATCTCCTTGCAGTCCAAGGGACTCTCAAGAGTCTTCTCCAACACCACAGTTCAAAAGCATCAATTCTTTGGCACTCAGCTTACTTTATAGTCCAACTCTGACATCCATACATGATCACTGGAAAAACTATAGCCTTGACTAGATGGATCTTTGTTGGCAAAGTAATGTCTCTGCTTTTTAATATGCTGTCTAGGTTGGTCATAACTTTCCTTCCAAGGAGTAAGTGTCTTTTAATTTCATGGCTGCGATCACCATCTGCAGTGATTTTGGAGCCCAGAAGTATAACATCAGCCACTGTTTCCCCATCTGTTTGCCATGAAGTGATGGGACTGGATGCTGGAGGTTGGGAACTATCTATTTAAAAAAGCAAGGGCTATTTGAGTGCATCATTTCTTTACCATAAACTATTAAAAACCTAGAGATAATCTTTAGTTTTGCCTTTCATCAGCTTCATGTAGACTTTTGTTTAGAATTTAGTATGTGTACTTTTTTGTCCACTCTGTCTCTCTTGGTGTGAGACTTGGACTTTCCATCCATAATCATATCAAGAAATTCAGTCTTAATCAGACAGTGACCTGTCTTTATAGTCATAGGGAATAACCCTTTGTGGATGTTTCCAATCTCTGGGAGGAGAAAGCACATCTGGAGTTGGAGGTGAGAGAGGTATATGTGTGCTTTTTGTTTTCAGGAGACTGTCCCTTAGGGACTGTCTCTGCAGTAATTAAAATCTGGGATACACAGTGTAGCATGTAATGATCTTTTCTTCAATTTCTGTTTCATGTGTACAACTTGGTTCTGTAATAAGACCCTCATTTTCTTATGCCTGAGATTGCTTTTCCATTCTACAAAATTTTACTGACAACTTGAAGGGTTTAAATAATTGTATACAGTACTTATGTGGATATAATGATGACTCAGACTCAGACCTTCCCTGAAGTAGCTCAGTCTAATGAGAGAGAAAAAGTAATGAACTGTTAATCACATATGTTAACATAGGAATCTGAGAAACTAATGACTTTCTGAGACCACCAGCAGGGAAGGGACTGTGGAGACTACAGGAATATTGGGGGAGGGAGTTAGCTGGACTTTGAAGGATGAGGGAGATTTCACCAAGGAGGGTAACCCACTGGGGTACTTATTAGGTACTTGGCACATGCTTGGTGACAGATCAGTTATGGAAAAAGGCTCAGTTGAGGAAACAGTTTAGAGGACAATTCATAGTTAATATGTCAGCTGAAAGTTGACCTTCTTGAGGGACACAAAATTAGGCTCTGGAGAGAATTGAACTTGAGCTCAAAAGACCTGGGTTTATAACTCTATGCTTCTCTTTTTTTCCCAGTGGTATGACCTAGAGTATGTGACCTTACATCTCTGAACTTACTTCATCCTATGTAGATGAGAATCCTGATATAAAGCTCATGGGTGTACCATGAGAGTCCTGTGGGTAAAAGATCCTTAGTTGTGCTAAATCCTTTTTCAATGTGAGCTCTCTTCTTGGCCCTGCAGTCAACCAGATGACACCAATCTCCATGTGATTTGGCCTCTGATTGTCCTTATCCTTCTTGGCATGTTTTTTTGTTTGTTTGTTTTCTTATTGTTTTGTTTTCTTATTTTGTGTTTTAAAAAATTCTTTTTTTTTTTTTTTTTTTACTATCTTGGGTTTTAACTTTTCTAGGACTTCAGAGGATATTTTCTCTTGAGTGAAGTTACTTCCCAAGATTCTTTGATCCTTCAATCTCCTTAATGCCTACTTCTCCAGACTCAAAACTAGAAAGGTCAGAGGTCTTAGGCCAAGGGGGCCACTTGGGCAGTAGTTGAATAATAGGACCATATATCAGTGAGGACAGCTTCCCAACAGAAAGCATCAGCCCTTGATTAGTATGAAGTGTGGATAGCCGTTACTGGGCTATCTTTGCTCCTTAAGCCACAAACTGGGATTCTGACTCTATTTGCAATGCATCAGGGCCCATGTTCTCTAATTACAGGGTTGAAGAGAGCAGAGCTCATCCAGCTCTTTCTCATGGAAATATACACAGAGGAGGGAAATGATGACAGCGTGGGAACTATGACATTTTTAGCATTTCAGTTGTGCCAGTGTCACTTGGTGCTGTTCCTTTGGATTGCATATGTGAATGAGTACTCACCCTCTGTTCTGAAATGGGAAAAAGAAAGAGAGGAGAAAACACTCTTATTATCATTTATTTAATTAAATTCTTTTTGTTCTCATTAATACTTCTAGATATGGAATTTCTTTTATATATTCTCATTGGCAAATATTTTTGCAGTGTGTTTGCTGTTGCTTTTAACCTTTTTTCTCTGCCTTTTATCTTCTCAGGCTCTTCTCATAGAATCTGTGAGCTGGATAGGTCTTTAGTCCAGCTCCCAAATCCTTTGTATATTAGCTCTGACAGCAACCACAGAGCTTCTGTTTACACATTTCCAGTTTCAGGGAGCTCATTTTCTCAAAGCAGCCAATTCTGGTTTCAGAGAACCCTATTTATTAGCTAGGGCCTTATCATGTTAAAGTAAAATCTACCTCCTTTACTCTTCTATCTACTGGAAATAATTTCTCTTTTGGTACCACCTCATTCAAACACTCTATTTTCCAAAGCTCAGAAGTCCTTGTGAAAACCATTCAAGTAGGTGGCACAGCTTAGCACTTGCTCCAGTTACTGCTGTCCCCTCCAGGGTGAACATCTTGTGCTCCAGGAGTAACTTCTGCAAACCCTGAACTGTAGCCCTGTTATATAATCGGGGATCAGGAGGATTCATTCTTCGATGGTCCAACTCTTGGCCTCTAAAACACACACACAAAATTTGGAAGGATGCTTTACACTCCTAAGCTTGGGGACCCAACCCATTAGAATCCACTAGTGGCAATGCAGATTCCTCAAGTGGCTCCCTGCTCTGTCCCACTAGCTCCTTCTCTCATACTTATATATATATATTTTAACCACATGGCTACTCTCTTGTAGGCAGACAGATTGCCTTTCCCCTGAACTGCCTGCCTCTGTCTTGGTCCCTGGTTCTCCATTATTGCCTTGAATTCTTTTATTCCTTTTTTTGCGTTGGTGTATGAGTCAATTTGGTGGTAGCACAAAGGACAGTCTTCCTAAAGCTCAGGTCTGTTCATGGGCTCCTTTACTGAATGAATGAATGAATAAACTATAACAAAAGCAAAAATAAATGTCCCACACAAGGAGACAAGGGCAGACTTCTAGAAACAATATTTAGGATATAGAAGAAAAGAGGGTGGGGAAATTGAAACTGTTAATACCTAATATATACTAAGCATTGTGCTGTTTTACTTATACTAATTTTAATATTCTAGCCTCTTTCTGACTCATTCATTAATTCCATTAATTTCAGGTATCATAGAGTTTTATTTGTGTGTGTGTGTGTGTGTATTGAGGGTGGGAATTATGTATGTGTTTTAAGTAATTAGTTCATCTTCACATGGAGTTTTCTTTCTTTTTTTTTTTTTTCACATGGAGTTTTCTATTCTGAATTCTTAGGAGGTTCCCTGGCTTGTAAAATGTCCCCCATAGGTGGTTTTGCATTTGCTTCTGTTTGATCCCTTGGCATATGAATAGATGTGCCATATCTATCTATCTGTATGTCTATCTGTCTATCTCTCATGCAGGTCATATGAATTCAAACTCCAGATCCATAGCAGTAATTGGCCTGGGATTTTGTTATCTTTTGGTGGCTATTCCGACATACCCTAATCCAAGACTTTGATCAGTAGGCAATTTATTGTTGCTTGTCCAGACAAGGCTCTGTTTCATGTCTGATAACACTGCAGACTTCTTAAATGGGCTGCTTCTAACTATTTACCTTGTAGGATACAAAGATTTCTCTTTTCCTTGGATAGATCTTAGAACCCACCCCTCAGTTCCAAGAGCCTGTATTTATCTTAGATCATGACTGAGACAGCCCCTGATTATAACTTTGATTTTAAGTGTTCAGTTTGATTTTGACACCTTGGAATTTCCTTCCGAGCTGGGAAACTATTTAAGATTCTGAGTTTTGTTTTATTTATCATGCCAAAAGTCTTGTTAAGAGATGAAGTATCATCTAGTTATGGTCTATTTCTCCTATATAATCTTCAAACTAACCTTCTGAGGTAGATATCATTACGTTGATTTTGTGGATAGTGGTATCAAGGTTCAGGATGGTTAGGTTAGTTTTCAGAGGTCACATGGACAGTAAGTAGCAGAACAGAGGTAACAGCAGCCAGCCAAGGAGACAAAGGAAGAATGTTGAGTGTTCCTGAGGTAGGAAGAAAACCAGAAATGCGCAATGCCATAAGGAAGGAGAGAGGTTCAAGGTTTCAATGAGAATCAAATGCTGTTAGAGGGATAAGAGCTGAGAAAGCCATTGGGTTTGGAGATTTTCTGAACAGAACAGATTGTGTCTAAGTGATTTTTTGAAATGTGCCTGGAGGGCAGGACTCTGTGGTCTTGTCCTCTTCCTTCAGTGCTACTTATGAAGAGGCGCTTAAGTGCTTTTTGATGGTGATGGTGATTATCCAAAATTTTCCCTGAAATTGCATTTTCCATTTGAAAAATTTATGCAAAAATATGGATCAGGTCCAGCATTATGCTCACTCTTTGAATATTCTTTTTCATTGAAAAGTTGCCTGTAGAATCCCCTCAAGGGAAAAACATTGAAAGGAAGGATGAGCTAGTGACAGGCCAATTAGAGGAGGCGTTTGCCATAACTCCAACCTTGCAGGGAGATGTAGAACATTGTTTCTTGAACAAGTACAACACATTGGGCATTGCACTAAGCTCTTCATACTCAGCCACTCTTTCCACCCTTTGGGGAAGGGCCCTGTTTTTCCCATATTAAAGATAAGATGACTAAGGTTTTACAGCATCAATAGACTCAACACACCCAAGCTAGAAACAACAGAACTGGGATTCAAACAGAGGCTGGTCAGACTGCATGCTGAGGTGTCTTAATTTTTCAGGTCCCAGGTAGGATATAAGTGGACTGTAAGTGCATTTTGAAAGTTCTGTAGGCACATGGAGAGATATGTCCACCAGAATCAAAATGAGAGATCAGTGCATTCCAAATCTCCTCCAGACACTCAACCGTATGCCCAGGTAGGAACCAAGTGACCGGTAATTCAAGATCTTCATGGCCTCTGAATCTGGCCCCTTGTTTTTCCTCAAGAGCAGACAAAAACTGAGAGACTGCAGGCTGAGTCGGGGTGTCTTCATCACGACAGAGGAGGGGAGGCTGGGAGACCCTCCTTGCTTCACATGGAGCCATCTTCTAACTCACTGAGGTGGCAGTTCATTTATTTATTCATCCATTTTACAGGCATTTATGGGATCATTTTAGTTACATAATCCTTTGTAGAGGACAGCCTTGTGGAGACCCTAATGTCACAAAGGTGGGAATAAGGGTTTATATCTCAGAGAGGGGATGGAGTGCCTCCCATAGGTCAGGTACTAAGTTAGGTATAAGACTCCAAAATGAGTAATGTAGTGAAGAGGTCAGCTATTCGATACAGTAGTCATTACTCACATAAGGCTATAAATTACTTACAAATAAATAAGATTAAAAACCCACTCCCCAGCTGCCCTTGCCACATTTCATAGTTCTCAGTAGCCACATGCAGCTGGTACCCAGCGTATGAGTTAGCACAACTGTAGACCATTTCCACCATCAGGGAATGTGCTATTGGACAGTATCAGTGAGAAGGAATGTTGGCTCCTCAAACAGAAGGCCTGGGTTGGAACCTGGCCGTGTCCTTTAGCGGCTGGGAATCTGTGTGTGTCCTTGAGCACATTTAAAAAATATCTCTCTGCCTTTCTTCCTTTATCTACAAAATACAGAATATAATTAATAACAAAATAGGGAACATCTTAAGAGTGCTCGCTATGTTTTAGGCACCATGGTAACTGCTTTATTTGATTATTACTTAATCATGCAACCACCCTAGGATATAAATGCCATCATTGCCATTTCATAGATGTAAAAGCAGGGACAGAAGCAGCTCTTTAATAGAGCTGGATGTGAACCCAGGATCTAGAATCTGTGCTCTCAATCTTTTAAATTCCTAACAAGTGCATCAGTCTCATAGTGATGTTGGGAGATTCAATCATTTACTCCATGGAGATCTTAGCATCTGACTGGCATAGAGGGAGAGCTGACAGAATGTTAGTTATTATTATTCTGCCCTTCAAAGAAGTTAGAAACACTCGAATTTGTATTCTCTTTAAGAATCTGGTACTGTGTTCTCCTTGAGTGGAAAATAGAAAAAAATAAAGCAGCAAAAAGACCTAGTGGAGACTGGGACCGTTACCCCTAACTCTTCCCCACTATGGACATATCATTCCTCTTCTCTGCTTTAGTTTCCTCACCTAGAACATGTAGGGGTTTACTAGAATGTCCCTGGACTCTTGTTTCCTTTTCTAAGTTCTCCGATTCCTTGATAAATGGGGCCTAATTTGCATTGCACAATTACAAGTCATGTATAAATATTAGCTTATGCAGCTGGTTAATCACTTAATGTCAGATAAGCGTGCAGAGCAAGGTGTTAATATGTTTACATAAACTGTACAAACTGCTTTGTCATTAATTGTGCTTACCCAGCGTCCTAGCATGAGTGGGCAGAGGCAGGAACTCAGGCTGGGCACCTGTCCCCCACGCTGTTCCTACTGCCCAGCCTCTATTTGATGCTGAGGGCTCCCTCCCGAGGAATTGGGAGCTGGGGTTTGGAAAATGTTTATGCAAACATTGCAGCCCTCAGAACTGGAGGCCCACGAGGTGTTATGTCTGTCTTCAGATAGCCAGGCACCGCCAGGGCACTTCATTTCTCATCCGGTCATGGAAAAGATGGGAATTACTGCTTGTTTACACCTGGATGTTGAAACTTCTTCCTTCTTTTTCTTTTATTCATCTCTTTAAATTTTACCACAGGAGATCCAGGACAATTTCAGGGCAGTTATGGGAAATTTCTCAGGTGTGATAAAGACTCTCTGGGTTTTTGTTCCATTGATTTTTATGAGACTGTGGATGGCTGTGAAATCAGAGTGGGCATGGTACAGTGGGCTGCCTGACAGCCTGGGCTGTGCAGGAAGATGGGAGGGGCTGGGGCCAGAGCAAGGCGGCACTGAGGAGGGGTGCGCTTTGACCTTGTATCAGTCAAGATTCAGGCCCAGAGGAGGAGCTTGGCCCTAGCTAGAATTCCAGTGAGAACGGAGTGAAGGGACTCTTCAGAGGGGTGTGCAGCATGACGGGAACAGTGCAGTGCAACAAGGCCCTAAGAGCCAGCAGTAGGAGGCAGCAGGAGGAAGCTGTCAGACCTCAGAGCCTGTAGGAGCGAGCACGCTTGAATTCCTGGAGTGAGCTGAAGTGGTCTGGGGCAGCATCCAGCAGCTGAAGTCATAGGAGAGGGAGCACCTGCTGAAAATGTGGGGCCAGGCAGGCAGGAAGGAAGTGGGAAAGACACATCCCGCCATCTTCATCTTCCTACTTGCCAAACTCCTGCAGGTGCCTTCCTTTGGCTGAATCCACCTGGAAGGTGAGGAAGCCAGGTAGGCTGATGCAGTCCACATGGGTGGGCCCTGTGAGATCATGAAACAGGCCAGAGAATGGCAGAAAATGGCCACAGAGTAAGGGAAAGTGGTGACCTTTCAACATAGACAGGCTGGCACAGTGTGTAGCGTGTGAGGTAGTGAGTAAGTAAACGTGGAGAACTTGAGGAGAGGTATGGGGTAATAACCTGGGAAGGTGAGGTTTGAGCGTAACAAGTCTCCTCACTTCTTTTACCATTTATAATTGACTACTTTCTAAATAGACCAGCATCAAATACTAACTGAACTGCTATGATGTAGGGGCAATATGGAAAGGGCATCTGCTTGGAATTAGATAGACTTGTGTTTTCTTTTAAATCCTGGTCCAGTTGCTTATTAGCAAGGTGGCTTTCAACCAGATACTCAACTTTGTCATCCTCAGTTTTCATGCCTGCAAAGTGGGAGAAATTTTGTAAACATCACAGTATTGCTATTACATTGAAATTAGATAATGAACATAGGGCACCTGGCCAGGAGTCTGATGTTCATTCTTGCATTAATTCAACAATTGCACCCTGGGGTGAATGGGATTAGACTGTGCCCTTGCATGCAGAGGGCTTCCCTGGTGGCTCAGATGGTAAAGCGTCTGCCTGCAATGTGGGAGACCCAGGTTTGATCCCTGGGTTGGGAAGATCCCCTGGAGAAGGAAATGACAACCCACTCCAGTACTCTTGCCTGGACAACTCCATGGACAGAGGAGCCTGGTAGGCTACAGTCCATGCGGTTGCAAAGAGTCGGACACGACTGAGCGACTTCACTTTTCACTTGCATACAGATAACCAATAGTCCATTGAAGGAGGATATTCATTGTGGTATACATGTAAACAAACATGGAGTGATGCAAATTGTCATATCTAATTATATTAATAAAGAAATATATGTGCAGACTCATACCCAAAGTGTTAAGAAGGCAAAGACCAATGTGTTGTGATTAGTAGGGAAAACTTTATATTGGGGATTAGAGAAGTCCTTTCTGAGAAATTAGTATGAAGGCTGAGATTTGGAAGATGGATAGAAGTTATACAGCAATGCCAGTCAAAAGTGTTCAGTAGGAGGAGGAGTGAGGGGTGGTGGGGAATTATATGGAAGAAGGAACACTGTATCTTCTCCCTCACTGGCTTCTCCTTTTCAGAAGCCTTTATTGATGCTACCTCATCTTTCTGACCTCTCAAGATACTGAAGAGCCCTTGGGCACAATTCTTGGACCTCTTCCCATCTCTGTCCTCACTCATTCCCATTATGATCTCATCCAGGCTCATGATTTTAAATACCATTTATTTATCCTAATTATTAGCCCAGATCTCTCCTCTTTACCCCAGATTTGTCCATCTCCACCTGCCTACTTAACTTCTCAATATAGGTATCTCATAAATAGGCCAAATGTTCCATCCTAAAATAAACATATGGTTTCTATTCATTCCCCTTCACAAATTTGCCCCCTCACCATTTCATTCTTCCAGTTTTTCAGGGAAAATACTTTAGCGGCTTCGAGGTTCTCTTTCTTTCATAGTCTACCATCCATCCCTAAGCAAGTCATCTTGGCTCTATTTCTGAAACATATCTAGAATCTCAGTGCTCCTCATGCCCTGCTCCACTGCTCCAGTCTGCTCTGTGGCACCATCATCCCTCCCTCACATTCTCTTCCTCTGTTGTCCACCTACCATCAATTTTAGCTTCATAAAGCAGCCAAATGATCTACTAAATGTAAGTATTATGTCATCCCCGATTAAAAATATCCAAAGAATGCAAAAATACTGATTCAAAAAAGATACATGCATTATTTACAATAGCCAAGTTATAGAAATGACCTAAGTGGTCCTCAGTGGATGAATGGAAAAAGATGTGGTATTTATACACAATGGAATGCTACTTATCCATGATGACAGCATGTGTGCATCTTGAGGGTATTAAGCTAAGTGATAAGTCAGATGGAGAAAGACAAACACCTTGTGATTTCATTCATATATGGGATATAAAAAAAAATGAACAAACAGAAAAAAGTCATGAATACACTAAACCAAAGGGAAACAAGCATTAAGGTATAGATAAGAGAGTAGTAGTCACCAGAGTTGAAGGGGCCAGTGGAGGGAAGGGTGAAATGGGCAAAGGGAATCAACTGTATGTGACGATGAGAGATGGAAATTAAATTTTTAGCGCTGAGCATGCTAAACGGTGTACAGAAGTAGAAGTATAGTATTGTACACATGAGACATATAATGTGATAAACCAATGTTACTTCAATTAAAAAAAAAAAAACCCAAACTCCAGTAGATTCCACCTCACTCTGTAAAACCCTGAAAGTCTTTCACGACAGGTGACATATACAGTCTTCCCTGTATGCCTGCCCACCCCCTGCCCTGGGCCCATCTCCGTCTCTCAGAGCCCCCATGACCCAGGCTTCCATTGCCGAGTACAATCCTAGCTCAACCCTCTTTCCTGTCACTCTGTTTGGGATGTAGGGTATTCCCTTGACGTAGGTTCTCGTTGCCTTCAATTCTCTGCTCAAATCCTATCTTTTAAAAAATGCCTTCCCCAACTGCCTTATGTAAAATTCAGATTCCTTCTTGTTTTTGTACCAGCACAGCTTCATCTTAGCATCTACCATTTCATATTATAAACACTCTTTTATTTATTTATTTTTTGCATAGACTGTGTGTACAGTGGCGAAGATACTTGTCCCTTTGTGAATCACTAGTGCCCAGTGTATACTAAATACCCAATAATCAGTTCTTGGACGAAGATCTGTATTTTCCTGATATCCAGTAGAAATTCCCCATGGAGAGATTTTTTTCCCCATCATCAGTCCTGAATTTATTCCAATCTGGATGAACTTGAAGGCTGTAACAGTATTATGGGTGCGTTTATGCTTCTGATGTATTTGTGAGCTATTCTTTGGTACCTGAATCATGGTTTTTGTTGCATTTGAGTTATCAGAAGAGGCTTGTGGTGAGTACTTTATAGCCAGTGTGTTTTTAGAGGATGGTGTCCATCTTGTTGAATGTTACTGACAGAGTAATGGTGAGTAGTTTTGAGAAGTTAGGATTGGATCAAGTTGTGACTGCATAGTTTTTCATTTTTCTTCTTCTTCTTCTTCTCTTTTCCCTTGAAATCTAAGGGGAACTATGAACATCAGTTGAGTTCAGTCACTCAGTCATGTCCAACTCTTTATGACCCCATGAACTGCAGCACGCCAGGCCTCCCTGTCAATCACCAACTCCCAGAGTCCACCCAAACCCATGTCCATCAAGTTGGTGATGCCATCCAACCATCTCATCCTCTGTTGTCCCCTTCTCCTTCTGCCCTCAATCTTTCCCAGCATCAGGGTCTTTTCAAATGAGTCAGCTCTTCACATCAGGTGGCCAAAGTATTGAGGTTTCAGCTTGAACATCAGTCCTACCAATGAACTCCCAGGACTGATCTCCTTTAGGATGGACAGGTTGGATCTCCTTGCAGTCCAAGGGACTCTCAAGAGTCTTCTCCAGCACCACAGTTCAAAAGCATCAATTCTTCGGTGCTCAGCTTTCTTTATAGTCCAACTCTCACATCCATACATGACCCCTGGAAAAACCATAGCCTTGAGTAGACGGACCTATAAACATAGACACGTTGTTTTATATTCTTGTGTCTAACACATGTTTATTGAGCACTTGTTGTATACTAGGTATTGTGCTAAGTGCTTCCATGTACTTTTTATGCCACATTTACCTGGTGAATTGGTAAATTTTTTAATTTTGAAATTGAAGAATTAAAAAATAAGTCATAGAGAAGTATGTGATTTGCCTCTATACTGAAAGTTAGTGAATGCTAGAGCCAAAATGACAAATTAATTTTATTAGGAGAATCTGAAAAAGAAAGAGGAGCTTTAATTGTGGAAGGACAAATTCAAGAAGCAGAAGAACATACTAGAAATGTCTATTAAGGCTTTTCATGTTATTAATAATAAATACTGAGGCACATATGAAGATGTGTTATTTAGGATCTCTGCCCTCAAGAAGCTCACAATCCAGGTGGAGAGAAAAAGTATTCAAGAGGTGCAATATTTGCCCTAAAGAAGAACAAAAGGATAAACCTTCTTCCTTGTAAAAAATCACAGTGAGATAATATAACAGCATGGAAATGTATAGATGTATGTTGAGGAGACCTGTCAGAGATTATGATGAAATGAAAACAGTTGATCTGTTGGGGTTAATTGACTAATAACTGATTTTTTAAGATCTGACATTTTATGATGGCATTTTTCTCAGTATGTTTGAGAAAAAAGCAGGAGCAACAGTGAAATAAATGCTACCTTTTTTCATGCTGCTGCAGGGCCCTCAGAAAGAAAACTAACCATTCTCCTATAATCATGAAATAAAATTCCCTTTTCTCTGATTTCTCATTTCTCAGTTTATGAAAGAATATTTAAGAGACTATTAGAATTTAAGAATTAAACAAATGTTGAAATATCCCCTCTGATTACAGATAAAGAGACTAAAACCCAGAGCAGTTCGAGGATTTGTTTTAAAGCTGGTCATGAGTCATCGCAAAATCAGAGCAGCCACCTTACTGCTGACTCTATGGTGGTGGAAAGAGCACTGGCCTTGGAGCCAGCTGCATGGGTCTGGCACATCTCTGCTGTTTTCTGTGCCCCCTGGGTACCTCATTCACCCTCTTCCTCTTTAGTTTCACAGTCAGAGTGGGAGGTAATAACACTTCACAAGCCCTTTAGGAGGAGTTCTCTGTATACCGTAAAGTAACATGGATGATGGGAGTGTTAACAATATCCCTCTCTCATGTTTTGAAAATTGTAGAAACTGTCTAGCATCTGCCCTTTCTCTGTCTGGTTCTGTGTTTCTTCTAGGGGTGAAAGATGCAATCTCGTTGAGACAAGAAGATGAACCACATAAGGTTTTTGGAAATAAACATTGTTTTTTCAGAAGAGACCTATGCAAATTGATAGAGAGCATCTCATCACACTGGGCCACAAACCCTGAAGATTATCTGCCTCTTAAAAGCCCAAAAGATCAGGGAACTATAGCTTTAAGTTGCACTCTAGCTAATGTGTGAGTTTCCACTGCATTGCCCCAGCTACTCTTGCATTCAATAAACATGAGGAATTGCACTGTAATAGCAACCAATGCACCCAGACACACACTTTAATTAAAGGAATACATCACACAATAAAGTGCATTTAAATGAAAAATCTTTCTATTGGAAGTACAGTTTCTGCTTTTTTTTTTCTTTCTGTGGTACTTTCCTGATCTTTAAACACTTCTAAGAGGACAGTAAGGGGAAGCTAGGGTCAGGGTGAATCTCTAGGGAGATGCTGGGGATTATGGCTGCCTTGGTTCAAATGGAGTGTTGGCTAGACCTTGCATGGTGACAAGCGGCACACACAACATCTAGGGTGGCCACACAGGTACTGAGGTGGATGGAGTGTAACTGTGCATGCTGATGTACTGTTTCAGGATTTCTTCATATCAGGAGGAGGAGTGATGGTTAGAAAGGGGGAAAGGGCAAGTGAGAGAAATAATTGAGATTGCATATTGTAGGTATCTGGACTGATGACTATACAGAGGTCTGGTTGCTGTTGTTCTTTGGATAGAAAACCAAGCTAAAGAGCCATCTGCCTCTCCCTGAGCTAGTTATGGTATTGTTTTCCTTATCAACTTTATTGAAAAATATGTTATGTCTACTAAACCACATTTATTTAAACTACACAGTTCAATGGGGTTTGACAGTCATAAGCTCCTATAAAACCACTTCCAAGATGCCGAACCTTTCCGTCACCTCTGCCAAAGGTGTCTCGTGCCTCTGTGCAGTCCATTCCTCCCTGCACCTATGGCCCCAGGCCAGCATTACTCTGCTTTTTATCCTTGTAGATTAGTTTGCATCTTATACAAATAGGGTCATACAATGCCCACTTCTTTTGTGTGCCTGGCTTTTTTCATTAAGCACAGGGATTCTCAGATTCCATCATGTCACTGTGCATATCAGTAGTACATTTCTTTCTACTGCTTTCTATTGATTTTGGTGTTTTAAGGTTAACACAATTCTTAAACCTTTAAATGGCTATTCTTGCTAGTTCTATGTTGGCAAACTCTCTATGCATATCTGAGTTGAGGTCGTTTGTCTCCACATGTTAGTAGTATAGACACTGCTCTAGTGACCAACAGTGGTGGTCAGCATGTCCTAATCCAGGTTTGCACAGTGAGAGATTGGGGTCAACTTCAGACATGACTGAGTGACTTCACTTTCACTTTCCTCTCCTTACCTCCCTACATTCCACTTTTCCTTTTCTCTTTCCATCAGTATTCATGACACAGTGACTATGTCTCAGGCACTGCTCTAGGCACCTGAGTACATTAAGGAACAAACGAAAAGAAGACAAAAAATTCTCCCATCATGAAACTTTCCATGTGTGTCAAATTAAAAATAAAGTGTTATAACATTTATTGTTATTGTTGGTTTGTATAGTTGGCCAACTCAATATACAGTTGATCCTTGAAAATGTGGGGGTCAATCCATGCATAATTTATTGTCAGCCCTCTGTATCCTTGGTTCTCTTATCTATGAATTCAGTCAACCACTGATTATGTAGCCCTCCCTGTAGTATTTACTATTGAAAAATATCTGCATGTAAGTGGACCTGGGCAGTTCAAATCTGCATTGTTCAAGGTCAACTGTAGTTGGCTAACTATTGTTAGAATGGGTCTAACAATATCATGTGTTGTTAATTATTGTCATAAGTGCTGTAAGGAAAATAGCACAAGAAAGATTAGGGAGAGTCAGAGTGTGAGAGCTGCAACTTAGGGTGGTCAAGAGAGGGCTCATCAAGACAATGTGAGAGAAGCAAAGTTCCAGAGCAGAGATTCCAGTCCATTCTGTGGATCTCCAGCATACCATTAATGCCTAGACCATGATCTCTTGAATGTGGGCAGGCTTGTAATAGTACCAAAGAGACAGAGCCTCTTGACCACCATTCTTGAATTTCCCAAAGCATTTACCTCCCTTGACCTAGGTTCTTTCCAGTTCATTTGGGTTCTCTATGGTATTTGGCTCTAGTGAATGAATCTAGAAAAGGATGTGGGGTAGCTGGAGTAGGTTGAGAAAACATACATGTTCAAAGTGAAGGAAAAACATGCTTAAGAGGAGATCTGAATTAATTTTTGGACATTGAATGGTTTGGTGAAAGCTTGCCATTTTTTTTTTTTTTTCAGTGAATGTCTTTTCAAATTAAAGTGTTGAATGATTGACAATGGTAAAGGTTCTGATGAGGAAGTGTGTAAGTGCAGGTGGGCTTGCGTAAATAGACTTGATAGATACATAAATCTGTTAATACATAAATAGGAAGGAGATGAGGTCCCTCCCTTCCTACTAAGATGGTAACTTGATAAACTTAGAATCATTCCCTTTAATAGACCTAAAAGACATTTTAGTCTGCATTTATAATCTTTCCCTCTGGTCTTGGAGCATGTTAATGCCAGAAGTTCAATCATCTTTTCCTCCTTTTACACTCAGACATCTAAAAGGTTGATTTTCAAGGTCCATCAGTTTAATTACATTAGCCTGTTGGATCTTACTGTTTCAAGAGCAAAAAACTAAACTAGTGGACACTATGCAAATGTATGTTGATGTACTTTCAAAGGATCCAAAGAGCTATGGCAGATGGTTAAAATCTTGGAGTTTGCAGCCAGACAGGCTTGAGGGCCAGTTCTACCTTTACCCTTGATCATATCACTACTAAATGACACTCTGTGAGGAGACTGTAAAGCACCTGCTTCATAATGTGAAGATTCAATGGGATAAACTGAATCCAGCAGCGTATGCAAAAGAGAATGCATCATTCTAAAATCTAATTTATTTTTAGGATGTAATATCATTTAATGTTAGAGAAATGAAATTACCTGTATTAAAGGTTTAAGGAGAAAAACTACATTAGCCTTTCAGTTGACTCATGAAGATTCTTGAATAGAATTCAACATCCACTAGTGATTTACAAAACAAAAACAAGAAACAAAACAAACAAAAGCCTTTAGTAAATGAGTAGAAAATGAGTGCTTCTTTGACATGATAAAGATTATCAATGAGACAATGTAATGAATGTTATTCTAAATTGCTAAATATTAAAAATATTTCTTTTAAAATCAGGACTAAGACAAAAATACCTACTTACTATACCTTTGAATTAGTGTTGCACTGGGAATCTTAAGCATCATAATAAGATAAGAAAAAGAAAGTCATCCTTTGATACTATGATTCTCTACATTTAAGACTCAGAAGAAACTACAATTTATTAAACTTAATAAAGCTTATCAATATCAAATGGATTTTTATTCCTCCACAATAATTAGTTAGAAAACATAATTAAAAACATAATTTACGCTATGTAATATGTTTCACTTTCCAATAACAGTAAAGCTGTGCAAGACCTTTATGGAGAAAACTTCAAAACTTTAAAAGAAAGCAAACTAAATGGAAAAATATACCATGCACGTTTAATAGAAGTCTCGGTAGCATAAAAAAGGCAATCTCTTCAAGTTACTTTGTTTTAATATAATTTGATCAAAATAACAACATATGCTTGTAGAAACTTATCAAGTTGATTTTCTAATACATGAAAAACAGCAAAGGCCTAAAAATAACCCAGATTCATCTAAAAGAGAATAAAGTGTATGTTGTTGGGTTATCAGATATCAACAGTTTCAGTTTTATTCTGTGTCCTTGTTCAGTTTATACATGCATACACATACACACACACACAAACACACATACATACATACACACAGAGACACAGGCATATTGATGATTGGTCACAGAACATAGAGCTCAGAAAAGATTCATGCGAAACATATGGCAAATTAATAACACCAAAGTTGGCAAAACAGAACAGTAGATGTAGAATGAACTGTTTAATGATTATGGGACAATTGTTTATTCAGAGGAAATAAATATATTTGGATCTGAACGTCTTAACATACATAAAAATAAAATTCCAGATGAATCTAAGAATTAAATGTGAAAGAAAATATTAACCTTTAAGAGAAAATTCTGAAAGTCTTACTTTATACATTATTACAGGAAAGGGTTTCTTAATTAAGACCCTAAAAATGCTAACCTAAAAATAAAAACACATTCAAGTTATATTAATTAAAGTTCATAATAATGAGGAATAGTTTTTCACTAAAAAATACCAAAAATGGTATGTGAAAATACAAGCCACAAACTTGGAGGAGATATTTGCAATATCTCTATCAAAGGATAAGGATCTATTTTATATAAAGAAAAAGTGCAAATTTATAAGTGAACCACAGGCAAATTAACAAAATAATTGCCAGAATAAATGACAAGGCATAACATTTAAGGGGATACACTAATGGAAAATAAACATGAAAAAAATGCTCGACCTCATTAGTAATTGGTGCGATGCTAATTAAGATGACAATAAGATAGCATTTAATACCAACCAAATGGGCAAAATTATGACACCTCATCATTTCAAGTATGAGGGTGGTTGAAGTTCATTGGGAATCCTAGTACATCCTGGGTAACAGATTAAATTTGAACAATCACTTTGGGAAACAGTCTGGCAATAGCTTTGACACCAACTACATGCAAATCCTATGACTGAACAATCAACTCCTGGTGTAAACCCTGGGGAAACTCTTGCCAGGAGGCCCACACACCAATGTTCATACATACTTGCTTTTTACAGCAAAAACACTGGAAATAAGTATCCATTGATAGGCAAATGGACAAATAAATTGTGTTATACTCACACAATAAAATATTATTCAGCCATGAAAATCAACAAACTAAAACTGCATTGAACAACATGCATGGATGGATCTTGGAAAAATATCCTGGGTCGGAAAAAATCCTATCCAAGTAGGTTTTAAACAGTAATGACTTCATTTTTAAATTTCAGAAAGAAACACTGCCCAACAATATTGTGTTTAGAGTTACATACTTATGGAGTAAAATTACTTCTAAAATCAAGGGGACAATAAAACTCCAATTCTGGTGAGTACTTACCTTTGGGGTTCAGGGGGAACACACAGATAGCTTCAGTGCAATAGGTGAGGTTCTAGTTTTTAATTTTTGGTAGTAGGGATCACAGGTATTTATTCTGTTGTGCTTCAAAACTTACATTTATGTTATATAATTGCATATTATAAATACTACATGCATATTTTATAAGAAGAAAATATTTACAGGACTTTTTAAAAAACTGAAAAATAGCACTGGGAAGAAACTGTAAAGCAAAATAAACTTAGCATCGTGTATTTGACTAATTGCTGTCACTTTTATTATTGTAACTATTTTTGTAAGCAGTCATCAGTTTTTTTGTGCTCCCTCTTATATAAAGTATTATCATAAAAGATAAAACCTTCTGAGGGCTCTATCACGTTGTCTGGAAGGTGGACTTTGACTGCAGCCAGTGATATTCCTGTCTGCCACTCCACTTTCTTGCCATCCCTGGTGAAAGTTGTCTTCTCTCTCCACTCAGTGTGTTTGCGCAAAGCTCAAAAAATAAATGTTATTTCAAGTTGCGGTGGGGGTGGGGCGGGGAAAGTTGCATAAAACAACATATACACTGCTATTAATCTTGAAAACTGTCTCAAGGAAGAAAGTTTTGAACTACTTTGACTCCTGGAATCAGTCAGGAGAGCAGTGTTCTCATTTGGAGGACAATATTTTTAACAATGACTTTGATGTGGCGCTAGAAACTCCATTATATCTCATTTAAAGATTAAGTCGCTTGTTTTCTTGTGCTGGTAATATTTTTTTTCTGCCACTTCTGGATAATTACCAAGCTTATTTGTTGTAATGAAAGGGACTTTTTTGAGAGAGCCCTCTGCTTCTGCTGGTCTCTGCATGAAATCGTTGTATCGCTAGGGTGTGTGTAGCCAGAGGCAGGGTAGGGGCAGGCATGATGGCAGCTGTAGAAAGGTCCTAACTTGGATGAGTTTAGGGTTCCAAGAAGCAATCAAGCAATAGGAAGGTAGTTAGCCATTTCACCAGAAGTGAAATGAAGTATCAGACAAATGAAGAGTCTTTGCATACTCAGGGGAGGAAAGAGGACAGATTAACCAGAAAGGCCAGTTGGATCAGCCAGGCAGCAAGAGGTTGCTAGGTAGCATAGCTTACTGGTTAAAGCATGTATTTTAGATTACATAGTCCAGTCTAAAACAAAATAGAGGAAGCAGTCATGGACTTTATGGCTCATATTATTATTGTTACTGATGCTTTTGAGAACAGAACTGCTGCTGCTGCTAAGTCGCCTCAGTCGTGTCTGACTCTGTGCGATCCCATAGAGGGCAGCCCACCAGGCTCTGCCGTCCCTGGGATTCTCCAGGCAAGAACACTGGGGTGGGTTGCCATTTCCTTCTCCAATGCATGAAAGTGAAAAGTGAAAGTGAAGTTGCTCAGTCGTGTCCAACTCTTAGCGACATCATGGACCGCAGCCCACCAGGCTCCTCCGTCCATGGGATTTTCCAGGCAAGAGTACTGGAGTGGGGTGCCATTGCCTTCTCCGAGAACAGAACTACAGAGATAGTAAATATGAGAAGTTTTAGCCCACAGAATGTTGCTCAATAAATGCTTCATTTGAAAAAACACCACAGTCCTCCTTAATTTCACTTGTCTCACAAGGATGGGTCCTTCTTTGTTAGATTCCACTCTTCATCTCCTTAAGCTTTGTTCACTCATTTGTTGGGTTTGGCATGCAGCTGTTTCCTACATGAAATCATGAGGCCCCCAACAAGCAAAACCTACACTGAGATAATTTTTTATATTCCCTTCAGTGCTGTATAAAAATGTCATTAGCCAAAGCACAGCAAACCAACCTCTAAGAACTGGCCTTTTGCACAAAGTATTCACTGACTAGCATAGCCTACAGAGCACATGCCTCTCTCTGGACTTAGTTTCTGTACGATGCAGTGTTTCCTATGGATATATATTATATATAGTAAGGAATATTTTGTTTGGAAGTGATGAAATCCCATCTCAAACTGACATAAGCAAATGGAATTTGTGGATTGAGTAGGTATGACATTCAAGAGAAGATCGGGCTTCAAGTGTGACCGAGTCTGAGAGATCAAAACATGCTGGTGGTGCTCTCTTTTCCTGTGTCTTTCAGCTCTTCTTTTTTTCTGATTTCACCTTTGTTTTTGAGACGTAAGCTTGCCCCGCAGAGTGGTGGCCAGCAACTCCATGCCTCTGTCCTAGTCTCTCACCACCCTGGTGGAACGAGTCTTAATATTAGGTCCAACTTCTTCTGGCTGTGCCACACAACTACCCCAAAACTAATCACCAAGCCTATTACATTTGGTTTAGGTCTAGATCACAAGTTGACCCTGATATCAAGGTGAGAATGGGGGAATAGTCGCACACAATTCTCATGAACTAGTTGCAGGATAAGTGGTGCCAGGGAATTTCAGGGTTACTGGAAACTGCACAAACGAGCAGAGTAGGAAAGCAACAGACACAAGTCTTACGTTGATTTGGCATTTTTCTCTACTACATTTGGAGGTTATTACATGTGAGGCTATATTTTCCTCTTTTATCTCTCCTAATTTTAAAACAGAATATACAGTTTTGATATAATACAGACTCAACACAGTTGAGTTGAGTTGCTTCTCTTGGTAGAGTCTAGAAGAGCCATAGCTGTTCATCTAGATTCTCCCTTGACTAATTACAGTTACTATAAACTCAGTTTCTCTCTTCCTCTTTCTGTATCTTAAACTTCTCTTCATGAGAGCACCGAGGAACTATTTAATTCTTCCACCTTACCTGCTGAAAAACAAACTTAATTTTGTTTCTTTTCTTCCCTTGTTCTACCAATGCCCCGTACTTTCTTCCTGTCACTTAAGTTTGGGGCTTCTCTCCCCTGTTACCCATGTTGAAATCATTGTATCTTACTGTCTTCTCATTATCTTCACTTCTTTTCTATTCCCACTGTTACCACCTCAGTTTTTGTCTTTGTTTTACAACACCTATAGTGGCTTCCTAATTTTTCGGATGTCTTTCAGTGTCTCTACCTGCTTCCTATGCACTGACCTAAGTTAAAATTCCTACAGAATAACATATTTGATCATTCTTTAGAAGTCATCTCTACCCTTTCCTCATTTTACAGGCAATAAAACTGAAAAGAGATCAAGATAACTGTAGAGTGTCATGAAGTCAGTGTGTGGTATTGTGCATATGTCATATGTCATTCCCACACAGAGGAATAATCAGTTGTTCTCCATTGCTCATATTTTGAGTTAGCATTCGTGTCTTCCATTCTAGATTTCACCTTCCATCTCTACTTTTCCTCTTTATATACTTCACATTCTAGACACATATGGGTTCTGTTCACCTCTGTAAAATTTGTTGTTGTGCCTCTTTCCCTCCCTCCTCTTACCTCTCCAACCCACATGCTAATCCTTGAGCAGATGCCGTTTTCACAAGTGCTTCCTTTAGTCATCCAACAGAAAGTGGTCCTGCTGCTTCTGAGTCTTGAGGCTCCTTCACCCTTCCATCTAATACCAAGGGCAGCTCTTTATCAGGTGTGGACTTCATGCCACATCCTGTGTGGAGCCCTTACTTACTCTACCTTGCTCAAAGATGCCCACTCCTATGTTGTAGCTAATAACCATGCTGGAGTTAATCCATTTTATCATCTTTGTTACTTTTGCATTACTCAGAATAATACCCAGCATGCAGGAGATCATCAGTGGGCATTTGTTGAATGGATGAAAGAGTCAATAAATGAAGGAATGCAATTATTTCTAAATTAAAGATCAGCTTGATGCAGGGGTCCATTATTCCTGAGGAAAGTGGCAGATAATTTTTCTGTTCTATGTCAGAATGGGACTGGTTACCATAGAAATGCATTCTTTTCTCTTACCTGAATTTTGCAGAAGCACCAACAACTTGCATTTGAATGTCAAGGCCTTGGAACTCTAATACTTCTTGACTTCACCTAACTCAGGTGACTAATGTGAAAGTGAAAGTCACTCCGCCGTGTCCAACTTTTTGCAACCCCATGGACTATACAGTCCATGGCATTCTCTCGGCTAGAATACTGGAGTGGTTAGCCTTTCCTTCTCCTGGGGATCTTCCCAATCCAGGGATCGAATCCAGGTCTCCTGCATTACAGATTCTTTACCAGCTGAGCCATAAAGGAAGACAAGTGACTAAGCCAGGGCCCAAATTTGCTCTCTTGGAAAATCCACTATTTTGTTTCAAATACCTTGTATCCATGGTCTTATTGCTGTACCAGAGAGCTTTCTGGGTCTGTTATTAGAATCCACAAGATTGCTCATACTTACTTGTCACTGGATGTCCAGGATATGGGATTTGCTCTTTATGGAATGATAATTTTTTAAGGCAAGAGTCTTATAAGTGTTGACCATATAAGATAGTTTCTTCCAAATGAAATTGCCAAATCTTGAATGGCTCTCCCTTGCTGTCAGGGTGAAGTCTGAGTTTGTAACTGCAGAATTCAACCTTTATGCAGTTTATAACATATATGCATCACCCTCTGCTTCTTTCTGCAAACCCTATTCCCTGAATGTATCTTGGATACACACTAAGTATGGGAAGATCATAGAAATAACAGTTTTGGACTATAGTAAATTGCTGTGAACATGCCCTGCTTAAAGATAGTCAAACTCATTAAAAAGCTATTTTAGCAAACAAACAAATAAACCAAAGCAACTCCCTTTCCTCTCCCCAAACTCTCCACATGAAGTAACAAAAGCTGGATTTGGATTACGGAGTTGGGGGCAGGGCACCTGGTCTTCACCATTTCCCTCATCCTCTTTATGCTGTCCTGTCACTATACCCTTGCTTATGTATGAGTTTCTGCCCTTGCTGAAGAGCTACCAGCTCAGATATCAGTCAGTCAGAAAGCATCTCCCTTGTCTGAGCTCCCATTACACTCATCTGTACCTCTGTTACTCCAGCACATAATATCCAACATTGTAGTTAATTATTGCAAGCAACGCACTCCCCTGGGAGATCACATGCTACTAGAGTGTAGGGCATGTGTCTTAGACATCCATATGTCCAAAGTGCATTGCACAAAGCCTTGTCATTAATAGAGTCTTGGGTAACACCCACTGGCTGGTGCTTGATCCATAAGCGTGTGTGTACACTAAAATAGAATTAACCAACCAATTGCATGACTATCTCTCTGTGCTGTCTTACAGAGCTCAAACACTCTTTTATTTTCCCACCTGAACTCTGACACATTCTCCTTTTAATAATGAATAATTCTAATAACTAGTAATTGTAATAATGTTCCCTGAGATGGGATAATTTCAGTTGACTCACTTGACATATCTATAAACACACTGGATAATATAAAATGCATCTTTGTGAATTTGCCCTTAATGATGTTAGGAAGCACTAGGCTTTTGTTTGATTAGTTTTTCATGGTGTCCTCAATCTGGTTCAGAGCTTACAGTTAAGAGAAAGTTGGGAGACATTTATATTTTCCAATATGTATAAGCCAATGTGTATAAGCTACAAATCATAATGTATAATTCCAAATATATGAAATTCTAGAAAAAGCAAAGCTATGGAGACAGTAAAAAATCAGTGGTTTCCAAGCACTAGGGAGAGAGGAAGGATGAAAGGGTAGAGCATGGGGAATTTTTAAGGGCAGCTGAAACTATTGTGTGCCACCAGTGGATATATATCATTCCATCTACATTTGTCAAAACTCATAGGATGTACACAAAGAGTAAAAACAAGGAGCTTTAGTTATTTATAACCAACGTACCACACTAACGCAAGATGTTAATGATAGTGAGAAGGAGAGAGGCTGTCTGGGAACTCTATGATTTCCACCTGTTTTTCGGCAACCTAAAACTCCTCCAGAAAATAATCATTAATCATTAATTTGAATAATTAAGACACTAAAATATCCCAGTTGTCAAGAGATGACTTCTTAGATATTTTACCCAAAACAATCCTTTTTGGTCAATGTGGGAGGTTAGAGAAAGGCCATTGCAAGGATTTCTATGGTTAAGGAGATGGAGGGTAGGCTAGGTAAGCCAAAATGACAGTTAATTACCTTGAGCACTTTTTCTGAACATAGAACTTTTAAAGCAATTATTTCTAAGATGTCATGAAGATCATTAAGTCTGTAATAAAAAGACTTTAGAAGAGACAGGATTAAAAAAAATAATGATAGAGCATCTGCGGGTAGTTAGTCCAAGAATGACCTTGTATTTAAAATGCTTCTTGTTCTACCAACCAATGAAACATATTACAGTTCCCTCTCTCTCCCCCATTCCAGGCTCAGTTCTGGTAGGAGCACTGGGATAAGCTATTTCCACAAACTTTCCTGTTGAGTGAAATACTATCATGGAGTTGTCACCAGTTTCAAATTGACCGAATAAGTGAAACCAAAGCTAGTAGATAAATGGGTCTATTTGTTTTTATTTCAGTTACTGGTTTCATTTTTTATTATTATTACTGTGAGTAAACAAGGGCTAGAAATAGAAGTACATATGCAGATTTATTTTTTTATTCACCCAATTCCTGTCTGCTGGCTGCTATTCCTGAAATTGCTTGGCCCATACCGGTGGCTGCCTCTAAGCTCCCGCCAGAAGAAAAAGCAGAGCGTTCCCAGTGTTGGAGAGAGGACAGTTGTGCTGGGGCCACTTTTCTGACTTAGGAAAACAGCCCCTGGTCTTTCCATCTTTGAAACTGATGGATTGAGTCTTTGTTTTTGGTGCCACAGCTTTTTTTGTGTGTGTGTGCCTGAGGCTGTCAGCAGAAAGCTGTTTGTATCGGAGGCTGTGTACCGTGCCATCTTGGCAATTCTGTGTTTTCAGCATTTCATCAACGCAAACAGTAAGATAAATTGTAATTGAGGCTGCATTTCTATAAATCATGCCACAGAGAATGAGCACATCCAAGTGATGGGTCTAGTAGGAACTTCAGCCCCTCACATAGGGACAGTGGAGGTGGGAGCGCAGTATTGGAAAATCAGTCTGAAGTATCTCAGTTGTTGATGAGCAAGCAATGCAGTGGGGAAGAAATAGAAAATAAATTCTAAGTTTCCTGGCGAAATTATGAATGCTGAACACTGATAGGACTGGGAGAGCAGGGGGCAAATAGCAATAAATTAGCAAACCATAAAATCCCGTTTCAAATGAGAGGACGAGCTCACGGGCAGGGTAGTTCCTGTGTGCTTACCTAGGCAGACAGGTGCTGGGCAGTCTCCAATTCAAGGAGCGGCCAGCCTTCCCTTTTCCTCATTATTTTCCTTTTTGCGATTTGCCCACATCATGACAACACTGTTGGAATTTAGTGTTCTCAGTGCAATAATGTTAAAATAAAAAGTAAAACAAAATGACATCTGTATCTATATATGGCTATGTGATATACAGCGGTACAAAACTAACCTCTGGGTGAGAGCTCATTGCATAGCTCCTTGTGCAACTGGTTTTCCTCAAAGATTATGCAGACTTTCTTGTTCTCGTGTCTTCTGATGTAGCTGAGAATGCATTTGACTGTTGGTTGTCCCTCACTGTTCTTTGAGTACAAAATGTCAACAAGGGAGGGGTATGGGGCCACTTTACCATCAGACAAAAATATTATACGCCCATTGTATTATACCCTATATATACCGTATTATACCCTATAATACGTTCATAGGGTACTCCTGTATGGTTCCAGTCCTGAAATGTGAGGTTTTCATGAAACAGGATAGGGGCAGAAGAAATGGAGAAGAGGGGATCAGGTCTTTACCTAACCCCTGTCTTAGCTGTCTTATGTTTCAAGGAATCTGAGTTTTGCCTTGTCCACTCCCCTTGAAGGGGGGGCTTCAACATTCTCAATACCCACATATTTTCCTGCCTCTGGACTAGAGTAAAAGTTGCAGGCATTATCTAGAAAAGAAGTGGTCAAGGAGTGTGTATAAAAGTGTGTGTGTGAGAGAGAGAGAGCATTCATAGAGCCATTTTCTAAAGGTAGAACTTTCAGACAGAATGTGTAACAAAACAGCCTGTGTGCCTAGTAACATTCTTAGCTATCCTGGGGTTAGGAACCTCTGCTGTGTGAGTGCAACAATTTCATGGCTTTTATATTTTCTTTGTTCATTTCCCTCTTGCATTGCTACAGTAAGTTCTTTTTAAAAATACTGGCCTCTACCAGCTGAACTGTGGGGTCTAAAGGAAAGTATTGTGTGTTTCAGTTTGGTCTCTGTCAGCACGGAGACCAGCGAGAAAGATAGAAGCATACTCAGAGGGAAAAGAACATGGCTTTCAGCAGAGCTTTTCCTCAAGAGAGCTTTTTACCCGTTGCTCAGACTTTGGAGGAAATTGTGTTTTGTTTGGCTATGGAGGCATTTCCCTTGCTTGAGGACTTTGAGTTTTGTTGGCATCTCTCTCCAAAGGTTGCTCTTGGTAACATATTAAAGGCAACAAGCTCAGCAGGTGAATGAATGAACCTAGGATTCCAGTTCTGGGAGCTGAGGCTGCCCTCTGAGCAAGGAGACATTTATGTGCCACTTGATGTAATGGCAGCTATTGGCCTGCCCAGGCTTCTCGGAAGCCTTTTCCCGGGGAGAACCTAGTAGCAATTTAATCAACAGCTGAGCTGAAAATTCTTCACTGTGTTTATGAGACTAGCAAAGTCATTCTTTCTCTGGTCTTTCTTTGGAGAACTTGGTGTTTCAGCAGATTAGGATTTTTGAATCTCTCTCCAGTGTTCTTTGTGTTGCTCTGGGCATTAGAACCTTTATTGGAAAAAAAAAAATTATTAACAGAATAATCATCTGTTTACTTGTCTGTTTCCCCCATCAAATTTTGAGCTCCTCCATGGTGGCTGTATTTTGTTATGCCTATCCCCTGGAGAAGGAAATGGCAACCCACTCCAGTATTCCTGTCTGGGAAATCCAATGAGCAGAGGATCCTGGTTGGGTACATTCCATGGGGTCACAACAGTCAGACATGACTTAATGACTAAACCATTACCACCATCCCTAGTACTTAGCAGAGCATCAGTTCAGTTCAGTCGCTCAGACATGTCCAACTCTCTGCAACCCCATGAACCACAGCACGCCAGGCCTGCCTGTCCATCACCAACTCCTGGAATTCGCCCAAACCTATGTCTATTGAGTCGGTGATGCCATCCAATCATTTCATCCTCTGTCATCCCCTTCTCCTCCTGCCCTCAGTCTTTCCCAGCATCAGGGTCTTTTCAAATGAGTCAGCACTTTGCATCAGGTGGCCAAAGTACTGGAGTTTCAGCTTCAACATCAGTCCTTCCAATGAACACCCAGGACTGATCTCCTTTAGGATAGACTGGTTGGATCTCCTTGCAGTCTAAGGGACTCTCAAGAGTCTTCTCCAACACCACAGTTCAAAAGCATCAATTCTTTGGCACTCAGCTTTCTTTATAGCCCAACTCTCACATCCATACATGACCCCTGGAAAAACCATAGCCTTGACTAGACAGACCTTTGTTGGCAAAGTAATGTCTCTGCTTTTTAATATGCTGTCTAGGTTGGTCATACCTTTGCTTCCAAGGAGTAAGCGTCTTTTAATTTCATGGCTGCAATCACCATCTGCAGTGATTTTGAAGCCCCCAAAATAAAGTCAGCCACTGTTTCCACTGTTTCCCCATCTATTTGCCAAGAAGTGATGGGACTGGATGCCATGATCTTCATTTTCAGAATGTTGAGTTTTAAGCCAACTTTTTCACTCTCCTCTTTCACTTTCATCCAGATGCTCTTTAGTTCTTCTTCACTTTCTGCCATAAAGGTGGTATCATCTGCATATCTGAGGTTATTGATCTTTCTCCTGGCAATCTTGATTCCAGCTTGTGCTTCATCCAGCCCAGCGTTTCTCATGATGTACTCTGCATATAAGTTAAATAAGTAGTGTGACAATATCCAGCCTTGATGTACTCCTTTCCCTATTTGGAACCAGTCTGTTGTTCCATGTCCAGTTCTAACTGTTGCTTCCTGACCTGCATACAGGTTTCTCAAGAGGCAGGTCAGGTGGTCTGGTATTCTCATCTCTTGAAGAATTTTCCACAGTTTGTTGTGATTCACACAGTCAGAGGCTTTGGCATAGTCAATAAAGCAAATAGATGTTTTTCTGGAACTCTCTCGCTTTTTGAATGATCCAGCGAATGTTGGCAATTTGATCTCTAGTTCCTCTGCCTTTTCTAAAACCAGCTTGAACATCTGGAAGTTCATGGTTCATGTATTGTAGAAGCCTGGCTTGGAGAATTTTAAGCATCACTTTACTAGCGTGTGAGATGAGTGCAATTGTGTGGTAGTTTGAGCATTATTTGGCATTGCCTTTCTTTGGGGTTGGAATGAAAACTGACCTTTTCCAGTTCTGTGGCCACTGCTGAGTTTTCTAAATTTGCTGGCATATTGAGTGCAGCACTTTCACAGCATCATCTTTTAGGATTTGAAATAGCTCAACTGGAATTCCGTCACCTCCACTGGCTTTGTTCATAGAGATGCTTCCTAAGGTCCACTTGACTTCACATTCCAGGATGTCTGGCTCTAGGTGAGTAATCACACCATCGTGATTATCTGGATCGTAAAGATCTTTTTTGTGCAGTTCTTCTGTGTATTCTTGCCACCTCTTCTTAATATCTTCTGTTTCTGTTAGGTCTCTACCATTTTCATTCTGTTAGGTCCCTACTATATACCATTGGGTATAGCAGAGTGTACCCAATAGGTAATTTATACACATTTGATGGGTACCTATTACTTCTTTGTAATTTTCACTCTTCTCTCTGTCACATACACACCTAAAATTCCAAAGAAGAGTTAAATTAATGCATGCAACTCTTGACACCCCCCACATACTCTTTCCTTTTCCAGACTGGAATTTTAATACATGACACTCCTTTCTAAAGGCTCAACATTTTGGAATTGTCTCTGTCTCTCAAGCTTGGCTCTAGTACAACAGCAAATTGTGTCATGTCTATCTACAAAATATATCATGAATTTGATCATTTCTCTCATCTTCCTCCACTACTCAGTTGGTAGGAGGGCAAAATTTTTTAGTTGTCTGTGATGCCTCTTTTATTCTCAGATCTCACAACGCTACCATCACCAAATCTTATTGGCTTTATCTCCAGAATAGTTTGCAAATCTCTCACCTTCCCAATTCCACCGCTCACAGGCTAATTCAAGGCAATGTCCCTCTTCCCTGAACCACCTCAATAGTCTCTTCTCTGTGGTTCCTCTACTTTCTGCCAATGATCTTTAAAACTTTGATCAGATTTATGGCAGATTGTTCCTGAAATGCTTCTGTACACTTCCATCATGCAATGTAGGACCCCAGATCCTATTAAAGACAGACAAGCCTTGTACATGAAATCCTCCCTGCTTCCTCTCTGACTTTTGTCTCCTGAAGCTTCTCTTCTGTGCTCACTGTTCCAGCTACACTGGCCTGGATTGTTTCTCCCCCACACAACTATGTTTCCACTTCACGACCTTCACCCTCACTCTTCTTCCATCCTAGGTCAAAATTCAGATGTTCATATCGCCTGCTCTTTCATTTAATTCAGGTTTCTGGTCAAATGTTAGCTATTTGGCGTGGTCTTCCTTGACCACCTTCACAGAAATAGTACCACTTGTCTTGCTTTATCCCCTTATCCTGCTTTGATTTTCTTCTTGGCAGTTACCTTTGCATGACATTAGACAGCAGATCGTCGTTGATTCATATTCTGAATTTGTGATTTTATCTACTCACTAAAATTCATTTCTAACCCCCAAATCAATATTCAGAATTTTGGACATTCGGAAACCTGTGCTAAGTGGCGAAAAAATTGAGTCATCTGATAGGCATGTTCCCAATGGAGGTTGAACAAGGCAATGTGCTGCCTTCTTGTTGAACTCTCAGAGTATAAACAACTGTTCTGTGCCGTTTTTTTGTGTGTATTTTTGTGCTTTTCTTTGGTGGTTTCACTATTTACAGTGGCACCCAAGCAGAGTGCTGGGGCGACCTATCTACTGTTCATAAGCACAAAAGACTACTGGCCCCTCATACCATGGAGTTTACATGGTAGTGGAAAAAAAATGGGCAGCAGGTGGGTAAAATATGTTTAAAATGTATCTTCACATGTAGGATCTTATTTCGAGGATTGAATCCACACTTGCTGCAGTAGAAATGTGGATTCTTAACCACTAGACCACCGGGGAAGTCCCAGTATTTATTTTTTAACAACTGTGTTTTCCAGCATCTTGTTCTTTGCTGAATCCTTAGAATATAGCATGGTTGAGGTAAAGTGTTCACTAAATTACTGAGTGATTCTATGGATGAATATAATTAATGAAATATTGTCAAGAATGTCACCAGAAAAAAATCTGACAAAAATTAGTTTTTGTCTTCCAGACATCATTTTAGTGGACATCGATCACGCTACCCCTAATCTTACCATAACTCTGTAAGACACGTATTCTTAGAACTGCCCTACGTCTGCCTGTGGAGGTAACCTGCCCGAGGTCACACTGCTGTCTGGCTCAGAAGTTCCACATTTCCATGTTGTGAATCTTGGTTTGTGTGTTTATTGAGCACACGGGCCATGGAATCAGACAGCCTTGTTTAAATCTGACCTCTACACTTACTCTGTGTTTTCAGACCAGTTACTTATTTCTCTCCAAAGCTCTGTTTTCTGTTCTGTAAGATGATGTTAACCAGAATTCCTCTCAGGGTAGTTGTAGGGTTTAAACACACTGATGCAAACCTAATCCCTGACATATAGTAACTGCTTGTTGGACATTAGTTGTTATTTTTTATCATCATGTACTTTGGGATCCTGGTGTTGGAAAAATAAGATTAAAGGGTGTGTAACCAAGGCGAGGGGCACTCAGGATAAATTTTCTCCATTGGGACCTCTTAACTCACGTGGAAGATCAGTACCTGAGAGCAGCCGTCAGCAGAGGATGGAATGGTAAGTATGTTAGACGTTGCCAGCCATGTGATCTCTGTTGCAGCACTCAACTATAGACAAATGAATGTGGCTGGGTTCCAGTCAGACTTTCTCTGTGAAAACATGTGGATCATGGTTTGCCAATCTGTGCCTTAGACCAGTAGTATCCAACCCTGTCCACACATTAGAGTTACTTGGACAGCTTTAAAAATACGTATGCCTAGCTAGTCTATTCCTAGAGATTCTGATTTAAGTTTTCCAAGATGGGGCCCAGGTATTAGTATTGTTTAGAGCTTTTAGGCAACTCTAATGAAGAGCTGAGAACCACTGACTTGGGTCACTAAAGCCAAGAACAGAAGAGCATCAGAGCAGTTGCTGGCTTCTGGCTCTATCCCAGCTCCCTCCTCACTCATTTTAGGACCCAGGGATCAGCACTTTTCCATGCACTCTGGGAAAAGGTTGACTAGGCTGTGGTAAGTCCCCTTTGCTTAAAGCCCAGACTGTATGACTTTTGGATCTAGAAGGAAATCTAATTATCTGTGTAATAAATGCATTGTACTTTCAGGGCACACAGTCCAGCCGTTACTGTGTATTTTAGCTGAGGCTATGATGTTTGCTGTTTAATTGTGTTCCAGCACTGGCAGTTGGACAGAATCACTTTGAGTGGAAGCAGTCTGCCCATCTCCTTTTCCAAGGCTCTGGTTTCTAGGATGGTGCTAGAAGTGGGTTTCCCAGGAGTCAAAATGTGTCAGACTTAAAGACAAATCACTCTTCTCTAATGGGCCATAGGGTAGTGGTGACACTCCTATTTCTGAGGAACTCCAAATAGTCAGCTGGGCATCATCTACCTGCAATGAAGGCAGAGGTTGACTGAAGACAGTCCAGTGAGCTTAGTTACAAATGTCCAAGCTCCCATAAGAAAGATCTAGGACAGAGTTTCTCCATGTATCATTCCTCTGCATTTATGTTGGAATCATCTAATATCTTGTTAAAATGCATATTTTTGGGCTCCACTCTTGACTCTCTGAATCAGAATTTTTAGGGGATGTGCAAAATATATATATATTTTTAACAAGACATCTGAGACTTGCAATTTGAGAGCTGCTATTGTGGAGAAAGCTCTTTGTTATATAAGAACACTGAGATTGAGAGATTTAAAGTCTTCTTCAAAATAGCTCAGTTAGGCCATTGAGAGAGTCAAGACCTGTATCTAAGGTTTGTGGATCAGGTAGTTAATGTTGTGTAGCCAACTCTCCCTAAACTTAGAAGTTTTCAACAGTAAACCTTCATTATGACTCACAACTCTGTGGATTAGTTCGGTGGATTTTTTTTTTTTTTTTTTGGTCTCAGCTTGATTCATTCATGTGTCCATGGTCCACTGTGGCTAAGTTCATCTTGGTTGGGCTTTCTCTTCTAGTTAGAGCTAAGCTGGCTGTATGTAGGTCTGAGATGGCTGTAGACTGGGTTCTGTTCTATGTGGTCCTACATCCCCTAGCTGGCCAGCCCAGGTTTGTTCACCTACGGTGGCAGCATTCTGAAAGACTGGAAATGTTCACAACTTCTTAGGGACCGTGCTCAGAACTAGGACCATCATTTCTACTGCATTCTGATGTCAAAACAAGGGGTGAAGAAATAAAGACTAGTTCTTGAAGGGAGGAGTTGAGAATCCTTATGCAAAGGTTTTAGAAACAGGGAAACTGAATGAATTCATCAGAGCTGCCACACAGTGACCTGGCCTTTCCAACATTTGAGTACCTTTGCAAAATGGTCCTCTGCCAGCTTTTACAAATGTTTAGGGAACATCATAAATGAATATTCCCTTGGGTTCTCTTCCATGATTTTGCTCATGAAATAAGAATCAAAAATCATGAATCTAAAGGGACCTAAGAACTCATTGGCTTAAACCTCATCTGACACTTTAATTTTCTGATGGTATCACTTTAATCCAACTGCTCATCCATTTTCTACTTAAACACATCCAGTAACTCCTTGGAGAACTTGTTGCCATGCGAGACAGTTTCTTCCAGCATTAGGGAGTTCTTTCCATTAAAATATTTGAAAACAATTATAAACCTCTTTGCTCCTTGGTCAGTTTTTTGTGTCACAAACCCAAGTTCTGACAACTTTTTAGGATACAGTTTGCCTCCTTGGTCAGTTTTCTGTGTTGCAAACCCAAGTTTCGAAAACTTTTCAAGGAAAGAGTTTGAATTCTCTTACGATTCAGATTGTTTCCTGATAACACTCATTTTTCAATGGCAGTATATATTTTGTAATGAACACTGGTTTTGGAATCAGATGGCTTGGAGTTTACTTTGGGGTCTTGAGCAAGTCCATTACACCCATGGGGCCTCCATGTTCTCCCCCCGGAGGTATGAACAGAAATAAACATCAAGCAGTATTTATTTTGAATCAGTCAGACTGTATACAAACATACCTGTCGGGGGCAGATCCTCCATAAATGTTGGTTTCTTTTTGTCTTTATTATTATTTTTCTGAAAGAATACTTTGAAGTACACACTATTGTTCCCTTTAATGTCTTGAGTTTTAATGACCTCTTAGATTTTCTGGCCACATATTAATACTAATATCATGAACATCTTTAAATAGTCCACCTGAAAATATATTTCAAATGGTGTTTCATATGGTAGGTATAGTGAAGTCTTCATTTCTTTCATGTTGAAAGCAGGCATTATTGTTTTGACACTTAAAGAAAGCAATTTAAATTAAATGACCTGAAACTAAATAATAATAATAATACGTTCTTCCCATCTCTTTTAGATTCAGGTTTTGGGGAAAGAAAAACAAATTTGAACTTGGAAAAGAGTTAAAGACAAATTGAATGCAGTGAATAGCCAGGAAAATAAGTGATAAAGAGGATATTAATTGTAGGATGTGATGTGAGACCAAAGCAGATGAAGGAGAAAGAACACAGGTAGAAGAGGAGGGTTGTGGGTCAGAACAAATAAAGTCTGTTAGAGCGGGAATATCAACATTTGTGTTCAAAAGGTACTGCTTAAAATGAGATGTTTCTGAATCATAATGCATAAAAATGAATAGAATCTGATTGCAAAGGAAAATGGTCAAGAGAATAAGACTATGGAGACAAAAGAATGGATTTTGGTAAATAATATGTGAATTGTTTACAAATGTTTTTTATATGACTGTTAGCTCAGAAAATACTCTTCAGCATAAAAGAGGATAAAATGAATTGTGAAAATGATTTGTAAATAAAAGTGCTGAATAGATTCAAGACACAGTGTCATTCATGCATGGTATACCCAAATGAGCCATCATTCCTGTGAGGTTATGTGAACTTGTTTTGCTTTTAGATTAAGCAGTTAATGCCCCCCCACCCTTCCCACCCCCCCCCCCCAAAAAGATAATACAGCACAGTAATAAGAGCATTGGGTTGGGAGTCAAGACCCTGGGTTCAGATTCCAGCTTCACAACTAGCTAGCCGTGTGGCACTAGACAAGTCAAATAGGTTTTCTGAGCCTTAAACTCTCCATGTATAAAAAGAATTGGCCACTCTCAGCTATAAAAGTATATTTCAAAAATGTTAAATCCCAGTTTGTTAATGGAGGTCTACATGTAGTAAGACTCATTTCTTGGACAGTTCTTTGCTGTTATGTGATATTAATGCAAAATTTAATTAAATTCTTAAAGAACACCCCCCCCCCCAAAAAAAAAAGTATTATTCTCTGATTCTGTGTGTTGTCAAGCAGCTCAGTAGAAGTTTGTTTACAGGGATCATGATTTCAGATGGCTTTCTGTCAGCCAAGGGCCTCTAGTTTATTTGAAGAGATTGCTTGAAGTTACGGTGCATTAAGTGAACAAATGACCAGATTAATGGTTGGATGGATTACATAAAAGCAATTTGAAAGCTTATAAGAGAAACCTGTTACTACCATTTCCTTCTCCAGGGGAGCTTCCTGACTCAGGGATTGAACCTGTGTCTCTTATGTCTCCTGCATTGGCAGATGGATTCTTTACCACTAGTGCCACCTGGGAAATCCCCAGATTCCTGGTGGGATGCTTTATTTCCTTTGGCCGTTAGAGGTGTTCTCATGAAAAACTCTGGGAAGCATTGAGTCTTAAACTGTTTATAGGACATCCTGTGCTTTCCTCACTGACTTCTTAGAGTAATGAAATTTATCAACTTGCTTTTAAAAGTAGTCCTTCATTTTTGCTGTTGTAATCTTACCTCTTTTAAGTTTCAAGGGAGGATGTTTCAAATTTGATAAGAAAAGTGTGTATCTACTTACATCTCTGTGCTTTCATAGCCTTCGCTCTCACAGCCCATCTTCGAGTCTTAATTTTATTCCTCACACTCACTTTTCTGGAATTGTTTTCTCCTCTTCTTCTTAAATCTTTTACATGACCTTGTTCAGCTCCTTTTCCATCTCTGCTTTCTCCTTTGAGATGTGACAGCTAAACCAATGTACACTGATCCACAGCCAAATGAATTTTACTTTTGTAAGAGGATGAGATAATGTTTGTTTTATTTCCAACATCTTTTCTAATGTCCAGAAATCTTCACCTTTGTTAACTGCAATGTTTTGGGGGGAACTTATCCTTCAGGCCAACTCCTACTCATCTATTCTGACTCAGCTTCTGGCCTAGTGTCAAGCCCAGCAGAACTGACCATTCCTTCCTTTGAATTCTCCTAGCTCTCCTCTGCCTCCATTGGCAGGTGTCGCCTTGTGTCATGATGCACTTAGCTGTTGCCACATCCATCGTATCTTCCAGGCTTTGAATTTCACAGGATCAGGGAACCTTGGGTTATTCACCTTTGTATCATCATACCTGGCACTGAATTTAGCACATGCTAGTACTCAATTAACATTAAATAGATAAAATGAAATGGTTTGAATTAATTGATTACAGGGAATATTTATAATAATTTTGAGATTCTTTTATTCACTTCCCCGGTGGCTCAGACGATAAAGTGTCTGCCTACAATGTGGGAAACCTGGGTTTGATCCCTGGGTCAGGAAGATCCTCTGGAGAAGGAGGTGGCAACTCATTCCGGTACTTTTGCCTGGAAAATCCCATGGACAGAGGAGCCTGGTAGGCTACCGTCCATGGGGTCGCAAAGAGTCAGACACGACTGAACGACTTCACTCACTTTATTCACTTGGTGGCATTGAGTGTTCAAGAGTAAAGAAGCCCAATGTAAGGGAATGCATGTTATACTCCAGACTTGTAGAAATGGAATGCGAGGGACTTCAAGGTAAGATTGTCAGATAAATTATAGGATACACAACTAAATTTGGTTTTCAGATAAATAACATTAAAAAATAGACATATCCTTAATGTTACATGGTGTTCAGTTACACAAAATATTTGTTCATTTTTAACTGAAATTTGAATTCTCTGGGCATTCTATGTTTTTATTTGATAAATCTGGCAATCCTACTCCAAGGTCAAATAGTCCTACTCTCTCTTGCAGGCCACTCCAGTATTCTTGGGTTTCCCTTGTGGCTCAGCTGCCTGCAATGCGGGAGACCGTGATTTGATCCCTGGGTTGGAAAGATCCCCCGGAGAAGGGAAAAGCTACCCACTCCAGTGTTCTGGTCTGGAGAATCCCATGGACTAGAGTCCAAGGGGTCACAAAGAGTCAGACACGACTGAGTGACTTTCAATCCTGCAGGCAGTTGTAGGTCTGCACCAAGATTCAGTTCACAAATTGGCAGTCCTCAGGCAGCACCTGGTCACTTGGTTTAAAACATATCTTATTTGTCCTGTGGTACATTTAAAATTTTTGCCAAAATTGAAAAAATATGGAAATTTCCCATTAAAAATATCAGAATTTTCAGGTTCTCTTAAATGTTGTAAAACGTGAACACATTGGCGAGCATTCCTGTCCAGCTAGGGAATAACTAAGCCCATTTTCAGATGGAACATGAGCTCTCAGGACTACCTGCTTCTGCCCAGGATTGTGGGGAAATGTCACCTGCCAAACATCACATATGGTGTTTCCCTTAGAGTTAAGAGGAAAGTGATAATGCTCAAAATTCTCCAAGCCAGACTTCAACAGTACATGAACCATGAACTTCCAGATATTCAAGCTGGATTTAGAAAAGGCAGAGGAACCAGATCAAATTGCTGGCATCTACTGGATCATCGAAAAAGCAAGAGAGTTCCAGAAAAACATCTACTTCTGCTTTATTGACTAAGCCAAAGCCTTTGACTGTGTGGATCACAACAAAATGTGGAAAATTCTTATAAAGATGGAAATATCAGACTACCTTACCTGCCTCCTGAGAAATCTGTATACAGGTCAAGAAGCAACAGTTAGAACTGGACATGGAACAATAGACTGGTTCCAAATTGGGAACGGAGTATGTCAAGGCTGTATATTGCCACCCTGCTTATTTAAATTCTATGCGAGTACATCATTCAAAGTGTCGGGCAGGATGAAGCACAAGCTGGAATCAAGATTGCTGGGAGAAATATCAATAACCTCAGATACGCAGATGATACCACCCTCATGGCAGAAAGTGAAGAAGAACTATAGAGCCTCTTGATGAAAGTGAAAGAGGAGAGAAAAGTGGGCTTAAAACTCAGCATTCAGAACACTAAGATTATGGCATTTGATTCCATTACTTCATGGCAAATAGATGGGGAAACAATGGTAACAGTGACAGACTTTATTTTTGGGGACTCCAAAATCACTGCAGATGATGATTACAGCCATGAAATTAAAAGATGCTTGCTCCTTGGAAGAAAAGCTATGAACAACCTAGACAGCATATTTAAAAGCAGAGATGTTACTTTGCCAACAAAGGTCTGTCTAGTCAAAGATACAGTTTTTCCAGTAGTCATGTATGGATGTGAGAGTTGGATTACAAAGAAAGCTGAGCACTGAAGAATTGATGCTTTTGAACTGTGGTGTTGGAGAAGACTCTTGAGAATCCCTTGGACTGCAAGGAGATCAAACCAATCAATCCTAAGGGAAATCAGTCCTGAATATTCACTGGAAGCACTGATGCTGAAGCTGAAACTCCAATACTTTGGTCACCTGATGTGAAGAACTGACTCATTGGAAAAGACCAATGAGCTGGAAAAGAGTGAAGGCAAGAGGAGAGGGGATGACAGAGGATGAAATCATTGAATGGCATCACCAACTTGATGGACATGAGTTTGAGCAATCTCCGGCAGTTAGTGATAGACAGGGAAGCCTGGAGTGCTGTAGTCCATGGGGTTGCAAAGAGTTGGACCCAACTGAGTGACTAAACTCAACTGAAAAGATAGCCTTAAGAATGTCAAGGGTTTCAATAAAAATGTGAAAAATATTCTTGGATAAGCAAAGAAATTTCCTTAGTGCCTTAAATGCTAGCAAAATGAGCCTGCACCTAAAGAATACAAGTAATGGTCCTATTTTTCTTATACCTCCCCTCACATATTCACACAACAGACTTGAGGGCATTTGAGTTCTTGATCTCCAGTATGATGTAAGATTCGTGACAGCAGAGACTTTCTGTCTTTTTAGTTCACTGATGTACCTCAAACCCATGGAACAGGGCTGGCTCTTAATGGGTATTTGATCAATATTTGTTAACTGAAGAAGTGGATGATGTAAACCATTTGAGAGAGAAAACCTTTGTGCCTAGAAGTCTTCAAAAAGTGAAGAAAAATTTTGCCGTCTCCAATAGAATGGCATAACTAGGTGACTCTCTCTCTCTCTTTTTTTAAATAAATACCTCTATGGTGTAGATGCCTTGTACCTCCCAAAGGCAAAGGAAAATAGTTGCTGAGGACAAAAGTTCTTGTCTCTGTCCCCAGAGCTTAAAGAGACATTAGGTGGAATTGTCCCCTCCAAAGGATTTCTTTGGAGAATATCTGAAGAAGGAACCAGGCCACATGTTGGAAAGTGCTGTCTCTTGCTATGAGATCCTGGTTTCTCTGCTGTCTACTGCAATTATTGCCACAACCCAGGGGGGTTTTCCTGTAGCCCTTTGTGGCCCAGTTAAGCCCTCCCACTCACCCTGTGGTTACCAAGGAAATAGAACAGAGAACTTATTTTGAGTAGAAACCAGTCTCATTTTATTAGAAAGATCAGGCTGTCATGACCACAATTCAGCAGAATGCTATATAAACCCTATGGGTTTTGAGGAGAAAAGTCAGAAGAGTTACATACTAAGTTTGAGTTTGCCTATAGACTAGAGCTCCTGTGTAAATGTATTCCAAAGCATCCTTCCCTCTACAGGGAAGATTTGCTGGCTCTCGGGAATCTGGCTGGAATACCAAAGGCTGCTATAAAATGTGTGTTTTGTTGCTTCTTCTGATTATGTCTGGTTACTGCCATATGGTCATTATGAATTCAAATATATTCTTAGAAAATACCCTTAAGGGTGTGGTAAAGATACAGAGGACAGAGAAATATAGGCAAATGAGACTTTGGCTTTCAACCACAAATTAGACAATCTGGACCTAACAATACTTCTGGCCTTACAACTAAATACCTAGTAGTGGAGACAAGAAAACAACAGAGAAATGTAACATAATCTGTCATTATTACCCCTAGTATCAGGTGTAAGAGGCTGCTATAACAAAGTGTCACAAACTGGATGCGCTGGGGCAATAGAAGTCTACTGTACTGCCATTCTGGAGACTAAAAGTCCAAAATAAAGTTGGTAGCAGGATCATGGGCCCTCTAAAACCTACAGAGGAGTCTTTGATTCTCCTTCTCTTTTGGTAATTTAGTGGAAGTTTTTGGCATCCCTTGGCTTGTAGATACATCACTAAAACTCTGTCTTTAACTGGTCTTCTCTTTCTGGGCATCTTCTCATGTCTTCCCTCTGTGTCTTTCTATGTGTCCAGATTTCTCCTTGTGAGAATACCGGTCATACTGGATTAAGACCCATCCATCCTGACCTCATTTTAACTTGATTACATATGCAAAGACTTTATTTCCATATAAGGTCACATTTTGAGATACTGAGGGTGAGACCTTTGACAGACCATTTCGGGGGAGGAGGAGGATGGGGCATAATTCAACCCATAACCTCCTAACACAATCATATTATTCTTTGAACTTAAGCTTTCTGTATACAACATGTTGTTCTCCCTGAGGAACATTCCTGAACATTGCTTAAATTGCCTTTTTGGTTCTTCAGCTATCAGATACTTTTCCCTGGCAGGCTGATGTAATTAGGAAGCGAATAACTGAATCAATAAGGAAAAGAGCGTGCTCTTTCATATTTTCCAGCTGTGCTGATGATTCATTTAGGTTGCTGTGTGTGTTGCTACTGAATATGCACTTGTTAAGAGAGATGAGACCATGTCATATAGTGAAAGAAGGGCGAGAAGAGGATCTGGATTGTTCTTTGGTGAAAGTCAGGAATGACATCATTGCAGGAATGGGACATCATAAGGCAAGACATGGAGAACACAGTCTCATATATAACTTTGTATAAACAAGAATGTTTTAAATATGTTTGCTGTTTGGAAAATACATTTTATTTTAATGTTGCATGAAACACTTTGGGTTGAAACCATGCAGGACTATATAAACACTAATATATTGCCTGTCCTAGGAAGGATTCACCACTATCTGTGATAATCTCTCTGAAATACCACTTTATGGAAAATCCCATATTGCTCTGTCTAATTCCAGTTCCCTAAAAGAAAGATTGCAATTTTAATTCTTGGCCTTTTGAAAAATAGACAAATATATACATTATAAATAGAAAATTTTTATAAAAATAGAAATAGAAGAAAGCATAAATTTATATTACTATTGACATATAATATGTATCTATTTTAAAGAAATTTAAAAATGATGGGAAGCTTTAAAAAGTATGTAAATTACCCATCATTCCTCAATTCAGAGATAACCACTGCTAATATTTTAGCATATTTTCTTCAAATATATTTCAAGGTATGCAATAATTTGAATATAATTAACATCAATATATGCATATTTTGTAACATATTTTAAATAATATATTATGAGCATTTTTATATTACTAAAAAATCTTTTAGCACTATCTATTAAATGATTGCCTATGTACTTTGTCTCTCAGTGTTAAAGCTTTTATTCTTTAAATTACTAAAGTAATAGATGTTCGAAATAATTTTTAAAAATCCCAGTAACCAAAAAAAAACAATATCAGTTGCTCACAATCTTACCATTGTAGAGATAATTAGTATTAATATTATGACATATAGTTTATAGCAGTGTAATTGTCTGAATTTCTGTCTTCCACTGTCCATAATATTTTTAACCTTTGCAATCCCAGAATTCAGCTCAGTGCTTAAAGCATAGTAGCTGTTTGAAACACTTTTAGTGAATGAATGAGTGAATGATGAATTGGAGAGGCTGCAGAGATCCACATTGTGGGAGAATAAAATTCATTTCAGACTCAGCAACTTACTGTAGATTGCGAGACAAGGTAGATAGCCCAAGGCCCTTAATGAATAGGAGCCTACTGTTTCTGTTCATTCAAATCAGCCTTGAGACAGAGAATTCAATTTAATTTTTCTCCCATCAGTCAAACTGAAGAGCTGAAAAAGCAAAACCAGAGATAGGGGAGGCAGGAAGTGGAACAGGCTTAGATGAGGAGATTGGCAGCTGAGCTCTTGCTCTTTCTGTTGGGAAGAGCATGGAATGAGAGGAGTCATGCTTCTCCCAAGGGTATGTCCAAGCAGGAGCTGTAGGGTGTTGCATTCAGCCACGTGCAGGGTCCCCTCTGATGGAAGGGCTGATAATTTCCTGGAGGATTAAGACTCCAGTGGCATCAGTGTGACCTTCAAGGTTTTTCCCTGACCTGTTGCTAGATTTTGCAGCAGAGGAAGACACAATAATGCTGGGTTTTATTTGAAGGAATTTGGGGTTCTATTTGTTCTGTTTGGAGTCTGTGTTGACAGAGAGTCTGATTGATACCTTTGGCTAGAAGGCACCAACTGAAGTCTCTTCTATTTTTAATTGAGAAACACCTGTCTTAAGTTTGAGCAATGCCATGAGAAAGAGGGTGATCCCATTTCCTAAAACCCTGCATGGGATACTTGGTCCTCGCAATAAGTTATGTAGGTGTATTCTCCCCAATGGGATGGTGGGGTCCTCATAAAGACTCTCCTTCCACCCAAACACCTCTCCAATGTACAGATTAGATCTGATTAGATATGATAGACGAGTGGCTGAAGATTATGGATGGAGGTTTGTAATGTTGTACGGTAGGTGGTGATCAAAACAATCCCCAAGAAAAAGAGACATAAAAAGGCAAAATGGTTGTCTGAGGAGGCCTTACAAATAGCTGAGAAAACAAGAAAGGCAAAAGGCAAAGGAGAAAAGGAAAGATATACCCATTGAATGAAGAGTTCCAAAGAATAAAAAGGAAAGCCTTCCTAAGTGAACAATGCAAAGAAAAAGAGGAAAACAATAGAATGGGAAAGACTAGAGATCTCTTCAAGAAAATTAGAGATATCAAGGGAACATTTCATGCAAAGATGGGCACAATAAAAGACAGAAACAGTATGGACCTAACAGAAACAGAAGATATTAAGAAGAGGTGGCAAGAATACACAGAAGAACTGTACAAAAATGATCTTCATGACCCAGATAACCATAATTGTGTGATCACTCACCTAGAGCCAGACATCTTGGAATGTGAAGTCAAGTGGGCCTTAGGAAGCATCACTATGAGCAAAGTTAGTGGAGGTGATGGAATTCCAGTTGAGCTATTTCAAATCCTAAAAGATGATGCTGTTCAAGTGCTGCACTCAGTATGCTAGCAAATTAGGAAAATTTAGCAGTGGCCACAGGACTAGAAAAAGTCAGTTTTCATTGCCAAAGAAAGGCAATGCCAAAGAATGTTCAAACTACAACACAATTACACTCATTTCACGTGCTAGCAAAATAATGCTCAAAATTCTCCAAGTTGGGCTTCAACAGTACATGAACCAGGAACTCCCAGATGTTCGAGCTGGATTTAGAAAAGGCAGAGGAACTAGAGATCAAATGGCCAACATCCATTGGATCATAGAAAAAGCAAGAGAATTCCAGAAAAATGCCTACTTCTTCTTCATTGACTAAAATAAAGCCTTTGACTGTGGATCACAACAAACTGGAAAATTCTTAAAGAGATGAGAATACCAGACTACCTTTCCTGCCTCCTTAGAAACCTGTATGCAGGTCAAGAAGCAGTAGTTAGAACCAGACATGGAACAATGGACTGGTTCCAAATTGGGAAAAGAGTATGTGAAGGCTGTTTGTTGTCACCCTGCTTATTTAACTTATATGCAGAGTGCATCATGCAAAATGCAAGATTAAATGAATCACAAGCTGGAATCAAGATTGCTGGGAGAAATATCAATAACCTCAGATAGGCAGATGATACCACCTTTATGGAAGAAAGCAAAGATAAAGAGTCTCTTCATGAAGTTGAGAGAGGAGAGTGAACAGTTGGCTTAAAGCTCAATATTCAAAAACTAAGATTATGGCAAATAGATGGCAAAACAACAGAAACAGTGAGAGACTTTATATTTGGGGGCTCCAAAATTACTGCAGATGGTGACTGCAGCCATGAAATTAAAAGACACTCGTTCCTTAGAAGAAAAGCTATAACAAACCTAGACAGCATATTAAAAAGCAGAGACATTATTTTGCCAACAAAGGGGCTTTGATTATAGTTAAAACTATGGTTTTCCCAGTAGTCATGTATGGATGAGAGAGCTGGATAATAAAAATGTGAAATGCCAAAGAATTGATGCTTTTCAACTGTCATGTTGGAGAAGACTCTTGAGAGTCCCTTGGACTGCAAAGAGATCAAACCAGCCAATCCTAAAGGAAATTAGTCCTGAATAGTTATTGGAAAGACTGATGCTGAAGCTGAAACTCCAATACTTTGGCCACATGACATGAAGAACTGACTCATTGAAAAAGACTTTGATGCTGGGAAAGATTGATGGTAGGAGGAGAAGGGGACAACAGGGATGAGGTAGTTGGATGGCATCACTGACTCTATGGACATGAGTTTGAGTAAGCTCTGGGAGATGGTGAAGGACAGGGAAGCCTGGCATGCTGCAGTCCATGGGTGAGCAAAGAATAGGATACAACTGAGCAACTGAACAACAACCACAAAGATAAAGATAGATATAGATGAATGGATGAATAGGGAGACAGACAGATAGACAGTTTCCATCTGCTTTTCACTAGCAACTGTCATCATGTCCCTTCTTTCTCTTAAAAGCTCTCCAGAACCCAGCTCAAGACCTTCACAATATTGACACCTTTCTTCTTAGTGTCTCACCCGGGAAAATCTTGATCTAACATACTTCTTTTCCATATCACCTATTGCCAAAGGCCTAGCTCAAAGTACATTTCTCCAAGGAGCCTCACTGTTCCATTGTTATTCCAATTTATCTTTCCTATCTCTAATTTTCTAGTGCCTTAGCCTTTGCCCCATTTTCCCCTTTGACATGGGGAAAGTCACTCAGTCACTCAGTTGTGTCCAACTCTTTGCAACCCCATGAACTACAGCACCCAGGCTTCCCAGTCCACCACCAACTCCTGGAGCCTACTCAAACTCATGTCCATCAAATCAATGATTCCATCCAACCATCTCATCTTCTGTAGTCCTTTTCTCCTGCCTTCAATCTTTCCAGCATCAGGGTCCTTTCAAATGAGTCAGTTCTTCACATCAGGTGGCCAAAGTATTGGAGTTTCAGCTTTAGCATCAGTCCTTCCAAGACTATTCAAGACTGATTTCCTTTGGGATGGACTGGCTTGATCACCTTGCAGTCCAAGGAACTCTCAAGAGTCTTCTCCAACACCACAGTTCAAAATCATCAATTCTTTGGCACTCAGCTTTCTCTATGGTCCATCTCTCACATCCGCACATGACTACTGGAAAAACCATGGTTTTGACTGGAAGGACTATTGTTGGCAAAGTAATGTCTCAGCCTTTTAATATGCTGTCTAGGTTAGTTATAGCTTTTCTCCCAAGGAGCAAGCGTCTTTTAATTTCATGGCTACAGTCACTATCTGCAGTGATTTTGGAGCTCAAAAAAAAAAAAAAATTCTGTCACTGTTTCCACATCTTTGCCATGAAGTGATGGAATCAGATGCCATAATCTTAGTTTTCTGAAAGTTGAGTTTTAAGCCAACTTTTTCACTCTCCTCTTTCACTGTCAACAAAAGGCTCTTTAGTTCTATGTTTTCTGCCATAAAGGTGGTGCTATCTGTGTATCTTAGGTCATTGATATTTCTCCTGGCAATCTTGATTCCAGCTTGTGCTTCATCCAGTACAGTACTTCGCATGATATAGTCTGCATATAAGTTAAATAAGCAGAGTGACAATATACAGCCTTGATTTACTCCTTTCCCGATTTGGAACCAGTGTGTTGTTCCATGTCCAGTTATAACTGTTGCTTCTTGACCTGCACACAGATTTCTCGGGAGGCTGGTAAAATGGTATGGTATTCCCATTCCTTGAAGAATTTTCCACAGTTTGTTGTGATCCACACAGTCAATATGCTTTGGCATAGTCAATAAAGCAGAAGTAGATGATTTTCTCGAACTCTCTTGCTTTTTTGATGATCCAATGGATGTTGGCAATTTGATCTCTCATTCCTCTGCCTTTTCTAAATCCAGCTTGGACATTTGGAAGTTCACAGTTCACATAGTGTTGAAGCCTGACTTAGAGAATTTTGAGCATTATTTTGCTAGCATGTGAATGAGTGCAATTATGCAGTAGTTTGAACATTTTTTGGCATTGTTTTTCTTAGGGATTGGAATGAAAACTGACCTTTTCTAGTCCTGTGGCCACTGCAGAGTTTTCCAAATTTGCTGGCATATTGAGTGCAGCACTTTCATAGCATCATCTTTTAGGATATGAAATGACTCAATTGGAATTTTATCACCTCCACTAGCTTTGTTCCTAGTGATGCTTCCTAAGACCCACTTGACTTCACATTTCAAGATGTCTGGCTCTAGGTGAGTGATCACACCATCATGGTTATCTGGGTCATGAAGATCTTTTGTGTTTAGTTCTTCTGTGTATTCTTGCCACCTCTTCTTAATATCTTTTGCTTCTGTTGGGTCCATACCATTTCTGTCTTTTATTGTGCCCATCTTTGCATGAAATGTTCCCGTGGTATCTCTAATTTTCTTGAAGAGATCTTAGTCTTTCCCATTCTATTGTTTTCCTTTATTACTTTGCATTGATCACTGAGGAAGGCTTTCTTATCTCTCTTTGCTATTCTTTGGAACTCCTCATTCAAATGGGTATATCTTTCTTTTTCTCCTTTGCCTTTCATTTGTCTTCTTTTCTCAGATATTTGTAAGACCTCCTCAGACAACCATTTTCCCTTTTTGTATTTCTTTTTCTTGGGAATGGTTTTGATCAATGCCTTCTGTATAACGTCATGAACCTCCATCCATAGTTCTTCAGGCAATGTGTCTATCAGCTCTAATCTCTTGAATTTATTCATCACTTCCACTGTATAATCCTAAGGGATTTGATTTAGGTCATATGTGAATGGTCTAGTTGTTTTCCTTACTTTCTTCAATTTAAGTCTGAATTTGGCAATAAAGAGTTCATAATCTGAGGCACAATCAGCTCCCATCTTGTTTTTGCTGACTGTATAGAGCTTCTCCGTCTTTGGCTGGAAAGAATATAATCAATCTGATTTTGGTGTTGGCCATCTGGTGATGATGTGTAGAGTCGTCTCTTTTGTTGTAGGAAGAGGGTGTTTGCTGTGACCAGTGCGTTCTCTTGGCAAAACTCTGTAGTCTTTGCCCTGCTTCATTCTGTACTCCAAGGCCACATTTGCCTGTTATTCCACGTATCTCTTGACTTCCTACTTTTGCATTCTAGTCCCCTATAATGAAAAGAACATCTTTTTTGGGTGTTGGTTCTAGAAGGTCTTGTAGGTCTTCATAGAACCATTCAGCTTCAGCTTCTTCTTTGACATGGTGGAACTGTATAGATATTTGAGGGCCGGATGTGGTTACTTTTTAGCTTCCTGAATAATTAAATGTGGTTGAGTGCTCTTTAATTTAATGGTGTGGAGCTGTTGTTGTTGTTCAGTCACTCAGTTGTGCCTGAATCTTTGTTACCCCGTGGAGTACAGCATGCCAGACCTCTGTGTACCTCATACCTCACCATCTTCTGAAGTTTTCCCAACTTCGTGTCCATTGCATAATTTTATTCACTACATTGGTGAATGAAGAAAGAGACTCAGAGCAATGGAGCAATAGTTTTACCCATTTTTTCATGTGCAGATTTGGACACATATATTTTTTGGGACTTCCTGGGTTGGGAAGATCCCCTGGAAAAGGGAGTGGCTACTCACTCCAGTATTCTGGCCTGGAAAACTCTCTAGTCCATGGGGTCACAAAGAGTTGGACATGACTGAGAAATGTTCACTTTCACAGAGTGAAAGCCCAGTTTGAATAAAAACCATGAGAGCTGGTGGAGTTGGTATGGAATAGTATAAACCTGGAATCAGCTCGATCAGCTCAGACATCCTGGATTTCCATATTGTTGCCATAGTCCCTTTGTAGAACTGAGCGTCAGTGTCTTCAGTATCTTTCAGGGTCTTCAGGTTCTATATATATGTATACAACATCACTCAAACACATCCGTTAATTACTAGACTAAAAGGAGACTTCAAAAATGTAGTTCATGGTGACAATGTTCAATAAATATTTGCTGAATGAAACTGAAATGGGACCAGGCTTCTCCAGGCCCCTCAAAACTTTTTTGAGATTACCAGAAGTTCATACAAAAGTTAATTCTGTATGCATTGTGAGATTATGGGCTCACAGCTTACAGGTGGAAACGTTACCGGGTGTGGTACGCTGGAGAGCACTGTGGGTCAGCAGCTACCTGTGATTACATGTATGGCCTTCACCTGACCCCATTCCCGTAAACCTGAAGGCCACCTACTTCTGCCTTGCTCAGTTTCCCCCCTTGTAGATGTTTGTGGAAAAGTGTAAACATGATGGAATACTCAGTATAAATTAGGCATTGTGATTCCATGGAAGGAGATGTGAGCTAGGGCCTCCAAAAACCTAAATCCTATTAATAGTTCATTTGACCAAAATGTAATTTCTCTAGGACTGTATCATTAACTATGAAACAGGTTTGTGTGTTCTTTGGTTATATACCAGGCATTGTGTAACCACAAAGATGAATAAGGCATGATCACTGCTCCTCTATTGACTCTCCATCTAGAGAGAGGAGAGCTAACCAGCAATGACTAAGTGTGAACAGCTTCTTGGAGGCAGATAGTATGTGTAGTGGTGGCACTGTGGGGAAGTGGTTAACTGTGCCTGAGTGGATCAGAGAATGTTTGAGAGCAGGGTTTTCCATTAGTGATAATTGTCTTCCCTTCCCTTCCATGTCCTTGTAAAGCTAAAAGGTATGTGAAGGAGCAACACTGTCAGACATTAATAATAATAATATATAAATAATAATAGACATCATTATTATTCCATTATCAGTCACATTCAGATATTATACTTTTAGGCATCCAATTAAAAATAAACCCCACACACCTGGTAAGTCTCTTACAGGGATGTTGAGTTTTCCCTTTTGTGTTATAAAGGATCAAACTCTGCATTCATAACATAAGAGAATGTGCAATCTGAGTCATGTGGCCTTGCAGAGGGTTTTTTTTTTTTTAATTCCAAAGTCCTGGGGCTCTTCTGTTGTTGTTGTTTTTTCTCATTCCGTGAGTTGATACCTGTCTTTACCTACCTATTTTAATTACTTATTTAGGCGACAGATATTTAGTGAACACTTCATATGTATTCAAGGAATATAAATACAACTAAATAATACAGTCAAATCTGAAAGACATACTATATTTTACCCAGGATAAGTGCTCAGTGGAAACGAATGAGAAGAGTGCAGTGAATTGAGAGGGAAGAATAGTGAGTGGGCTAAAGGTCAGAAAAAGCTTTGTGGCGGAAGCCACACTTGGACAGGGCCTGTGTGCACTCTGAGGCACCAGAGTTGTCTTATCCTTGCCATCTTATGAAGACAGGAGGGTGTGACTGATCCTGATATCGTGAGTGGTGTTGAGAGGTCCATTCCATTTAGATTATATTTAGGGAAGATTGATGAAGTAAGAGACAAAGCTGGGGTACAATATTTGGCATATAGTATTGGCTCAGGTATCAGCTGATGAGCATTTTTACCCATGTGTCTTATTTTTCCTATGAGCACAGAATCTACCTCTTTCTTAACTTCTTATCCATCAGAGTGCCTTTCATGTAAGAGTTGTTCAGTAAATATTTTTAAAATTAGTGTTGCTGAATTATTTTAGATGTAGCTAAAGACTTCATGGAATTTGAAGAAAATAGGAAGATATAATTTTACTAAAGGCTTTACCTCTAAAGGTGAGACATGGGTGGCATCAGAAATAGTTTACACTCAGCTCAAAAGCCTCAGTTGATTGGGTATATATTGAGCTAGAAGACCCCATGATAAGCACAGCACCATCATGTTCGTAATACTTTTATCTGGATAGGATGGATGTCTACTTGAGTGTGTTAGGCACTGTGGTGGGTTCGAATGTTCATCTCCAGAAGGATGGCACATATGTTTCTGTTAAACAGTGTCCCTTGATGCTTATGCTCTGCTCACTTCCTTGTTTTGCAGCTCTACAGCTCCATGGACTTTGGAAGACGGTGGCAACTCATGCATGAACGCATCACACCCAACAGGTTTTACTGGTAAGCCCCATCCACAGTCTCACCACTCTCTTGGGTAGGAATCAGGCAACATGGCGCTCTGGCAGTTCCTGGACACCTTCAGCACTTGAAGTCATTGTGTGTCCTAGCCCTTTGCCACTCAGTTTGGTTCATGGACTGGCAGCATCAGCATCACTTGGGAAGTTTTAGAAATACAGAATCTTGGGGCCCATTGAAACTTATTAAGCAGAACTCTGCATGTAGCATAGTCCCTGGTGATTTTATGTGCACATTGAACTGAGAAGCCCTGGGCTAGAGAGCTCCATGAGAAGGTCATGACTGGGTGCTCTTAGCTATGTATTAGTCTCCCCTCTTTTAGTAAAAAGTAGATATTTTATGAACGTATTCTAAAAAGCAAGCATTTCCTAAAATGTACTATGAAGGACACTAGTTTCACACAGTGCTTCTCCTTCCAAAGGTGCTTCTACGGTCACATAATTTTAGGTAACAGTTTTCCAACTCTGCCCTCGTGGAGACTCAGGATTCACATTAGGATATTAGAGCCTCTGGAGAAATGAGGAATAAAGGAAGCTGCCAAACATGAAGTCACTGATTCCCAAACTCACTTCACTCTAGAATCTCTTTCTCATGTCATACCTGATCATCCTTTAGAACAACTTCTGTGGAGCACATTTTGACAAGGTTTTCAAGGAGTGAATACATTTCAACTGGAAAATTAGCCCTTTCACCTAATCAGAAAGCCTGTTATTAACTGGTATTTTTTATACTTGAATTCTATTGCTAATTTGGTTGTAGCAGAGTAAACTTGGTTTGGTATAATGTTTACTTTTTACCCTTCCTATCTATATGAAATGCTTCTAATATGTATCATACTTTCATTTCTGCAGAAGCAATGGCCAAATATATCTAGGAATGTATGTAGGAAGCATACACCAAAGTGTATGACATGCTTAATTATGTGCTTAATTCGAAACAGAAACAAAATTAACAGTACTTAAAAGTAGTACCTATTCCATGTCTCATTTTAAATACCTTAGTTCAGCTCCCTTAAAGAGTCATGAGAGGACCCTTCATGCCTTCCACAAGGTGGGGGTGATGTGTGTGTGGGGGGAGTAGGGGGTGTACATATATGCTTCTTTGAACATATATATATATGAACATATATATATATATATATGTATACATATATATATATGTATACAACCATGCCAGCATCTTTGGAAACCACATTTCACCCTATCCCTTCTGCACCTACAGAACTATGTTCAGAATTAAAATGATGATTGCTGAAGTACACTGTGAAAATCAACTATGTCTTATTATATACAAAGTACTCAGAGAGAAAAGGGAACTGGTAGTCATTTTTTCCCTTTGCAGGCTGATTATTATTTGTTCTGTAACTACTATTTCAATTATTATTTGGTCTATATTTAGAGTTATATTAAGATGTTTTCAATAGACTGAGACAGAAAAAGGAAATATTTGTTTTTCTGATGTGCTAGTTATATAATTACTGCCTTTTGCTCAGCTAAGATGGACCAGTTTCTCAGTGTACCATCACTCAAAAAGAAAGTGAAAAGTCAAAGTGAAAGTTCCTCAGTCATGTCTGACTCTTTGCCACCCCATGGAATAGTCCTTGGAATTCTCTGATCCAGAATGCTGTAGTGGGTAGCTGTTTCCTTCTTCCAGGGATCTTCCAAACCCAGGGATCAAACCTAGGTCTTCCACATTGCAGGTGGATTTTTTACAAGCTGAGCCACCAGGAAAGCCCAACCATCACTCAAAAGTCCCTCAAAACAAAAAAAAAGCCCTCTGCTATTTTTGGAACAAATTCTTGAGATGGTAAGGCAGTTAGCTGACTAGGAAGTCAAGTTGATGAAGAAGGGAAGTACAGTAGACTGGATAAGCCTTGTCATCATTCCTGAAGGAAATTAAGGAGATGAAAGGCAGCATTTTTCTATTTGCAGAGGGCAAGAAGGGAATGTTTCAGCTTCTATCTGCCTTCCCCCTTCCTTTATAGAGCAAAAAGAATAAATCCCCAGGTCCTGATAATTATGTTTCATTTCTTTTCCACCCTGTGCTTCTTTCATATATGCCCCCATGGGGAAATATAAAAGTTAGTGCCTGTGCTGGCTAGCCAAGTAGTAGCTGAAAATTCCATTTTTGTAATTATCACTTCTCTGTTTCTGATGTATAATTGCCACGATTATTCTTTTAGGTGTCACTGGAGTTGTAGAGGAAGAGCTCATTTTACATAGACCTTTTTTTCCCCCAGTGATAGAATCATGATTGTGGAAAGCTCTTACACTGAAAAGACTTGGCCTGTATAGGTTAGAAGTGGAAATATCAACTTGATACCTCCTTGAGGAAAGACAAAATGTGCATTTGTCAGGGTATAGAACACAACTTTGGTTAAAACAGAGCCTCTCGGGGCTCTGGTCTCTGCATCCATATAAATGGGAACAGTATTCGTCCTGTCAACTTCATATAGTTATTGAAAGGACAAGATATCATCCTTTCAGAATTGGACTCTTGGCAATTTTGTTTCTCTGTTTCAGATTTATAATTTGTAAGTTATATCTTTAGGTACTGTATTTATTAGTAGTTCTGAATTTATTCAGTTGCTCAGTCATGTCTGACGCTTTGTGACCCCATGGACTACAGCACGCTAGACTTCCCTCCTGTCCTTCACCATTTCCCAGAGCTTGTTCAAACTCATGTCCATTGAGTCGGTGATGCCATCCAACCATCTCGTCCTCTGTCATCCCCTTCTTCTCCTGCCTTCTATCTTTCCCAGCATCAGATTCTGAAGACCGTAACACGTTAAGTGATTTGTCATTTCTTCTGGGATCCAGAAAAATCCCATGCCCAGTGAGACTTTTCCTGTGGACATCTAGTAATAATTGAATGGGTCCAAGAAGCCACATCTCAACCTAACTTAATTGTCCTCACTCTTTCTTGAGTCTTGATTTTTCTGATGTGATAAAAACAAGACAAATCAACGGCCAAAAACCTTGAAACTGCTTCTTTTTGAGGAATGATGCAGAGTGAAGTGGTATTGGGGCTGATAGGGACACATGGAGGGAAGGGCAGTCATGCAAAAACAAGAAATTGAAGTAAAAGACTTATCTTGTGGTATGTAGACAAATAGAGTAAATATGCAACCCAGACAGAATATTGTCCAAATATTGTTGTCTATAATTTGGAGATTTTCAAATTTCTAGGGATAGATCCTTTAGGAATGCTAGGTGTCTTCTCCCATACTGCCTTCAGTTGGTAGAAAATAGCAACCTAGAGGGGACTTGTGGGGAAGAACACTGTGATATAGAAATGATTTCTGCCAAGGATGAAAGAGAAGACTCAACCATCTACGATGATGATCACTGTAATGGCTATGAAAATGCATCAAGAACTGTAAGGAGTATCATGATTGTTCATTTCCTCCTTGGTGCCCTACAGTGCCTATGAGTTAGGGCATGGGCCATAATATTAGCATTAATAATAAAAGATTCATTAGAGGTGAAATTTTCTTTATGAATTCCAGATGTTCTAATGCCATCAAGAGAGGTCACCTAGGAATCTTGCACTTTGGAGTGACTCCACCATCATGCCCTGAGAATCAGACTGACATGCAAACTCTTTTATGTGTGACCCTTTCACTCATTTGATATGTGGTTAATGGGCAGATTACTAGCCCTGTCTTCTGCTCCTATTCATCACCCCAGTTGCTTTAGCAATTTTAGTTTGCAGGGAGAACGCAGGAGTAGCTAAGTATCCTACTGTAATCTCTCTCTAGTCTCTGTTTGGGCAGGGGTATCACAGGGAAAAGTGGTTTTTGGTTTAATAGCCTACTGAGCTGCAAATGAATAGTACCTCCCCTCTTCCACTGGGAGATGTTTAACAGGCAGGCACATTCTGCAGTGGGAAGATTGTTTTCATTGAGCATCCAATTTGAATACTTGTTATGGTTCACAGCTTTACCTCGGTGGCCCCTCAGTCTCCCTAGGTGTTCACCCTCTTCTGGCTTCTTTTTCGATGAGGGGACAGGCCTCCTAGGACTTGCTGAGTTCTCTGTGTAACTGGGCTGGCCTCTAAGTGCCTCTGATCCCTGATAGAATTTATTTGTGTAGTATCATGAACAAGAGAAAGAATGTCTCCTATGTTTCTTTCTTACTGACTTCCCGTTAGTTGTTTTCTTTCCTGAAAGACCAGGGTCCCTTTGTTTTTCCTTGATGTCACTGCAGGAGAATGTTCTGATAAAGTAACACACCCGAAGGTGCCAGGAACTTAAATTCTTACCCCTTTTCTGGGGTCTTTGGGCTGTAAAATGGACTGGTCTTGAGAGGAGAAGGAAAAAGAAAGCCCTATAAGAAGTCAACAGGCGTGGAACAAGCTCTCGATCAGCCCACTTCAGGGCGCTCAAGGAGAGAGGGTTCCTAATGGATGGCTCTTTGGAGCTATAACAATGCCTGGCTGCAGGCTGAAGAGTGGCTGGCATGCAGGGACAGTCAGGATGGGCTTCGCATCTCTACTGTCCTTTGATTTAGATTGGCTTACTCTCTGTAGATTTCTAATGATGGTTGTGCCAGCAGCTTCTATTTTCTTCTTTCAGAAAGGTCATTAGGGAGGGTAAGAAAAATGTAAAAGCCAAACATGTCTCGTCTGGTGTGTAGAGCTAGAATGTCCTAGGAATTTATCTTTTAAAGAAGAAAGGAAGGGTATGGACTAAAAACTCCTTTCATTACAATATTTCCTTTCCAATCTTCCATTGTTCTTATTTTTTCCAGTCTCTTTGTATGCATATGCTCTTTTATACATAGCTTAGACATTTTTCACATGAATTTGTATAATCTGCCTTCTCCCCTTTTAATGTTCTATTATAACAATTTTATGATATTATAAAATCTTTACAATCATCATTTTAATTGTCTATGCAACACTTCATTATGTAAAGAGACATACTTTATAACTCTGTTTTTATTGAACATTGGAAATTTTCATATTTTTCATTGTCATAAATAATAGTTTAATATTTTATGCATATTTCCTTAATAACTAGGATTTTTCCCTTGGACAAGTATCCTTGGTAGCCTGAATAAAAACTTGTTTTTTCCCAGTCTCAACAGAGTGTCACATTCAAATGGAATGACCAAAATTCAACACTGAAGCATTTTAGGGAAATAAAGATTTTTATTGAACGTTTTCTTAAAAGAGTTGCAAAGAAGCATCACATCACACAGCACACAGTGAGTCTTTCTAAAACTTCCTTTGTCCATATCTGACAGTCCAAGATCCTGATCATCATGCTAGTTACTGTCTCATCTTTTCCTTCTCTTTCCATGGGCTCTAAAACTATTCTCAGTCACAGAGGTTCATTGTCCATAGCACGGCCCCTTCTAGAGAATACCTTGTACCCCACACACCTTCCTCCCCAGGTATCATAAGCTTTTCTTATATAGAAAAGCTCATCTCACCATCTATCACTCTCACCCTTCCCTCCAGGAAATCAATCTTTGCTGCACAGCCCTTAGAAAATGTAGGAGGGGGAGCTGGTGATTGTTAGAGTCCAGTAACTTTGGTTTAATCACTACTAAAAGAAGAATAATTGCATCAAAATATATACATTTTGAGTATCTTTAATACCTTTCTTTAAAAATACCAATTATGTGCTATTGTATGTTCTCACCTAAAACATATGCAAGTATAGGTCTACTTATGATTCATATTGACTTCATTCTTGGGGCAGGCAGCTTCCAGATGGTCCCCAATGCCCTCTGTCTTCTGGGAACCTTCCCATTGAGTTTGGGCTGCTTTTAGTGACTTGCTTCTAGTGACTAGTGTGTGGCACAAGTGAAAAGATGACACTTTGGAGATTCATCTACAAAAGTTTGTGTCTTAGGGACCTTCTTGTGATTGCTTTGTGAGCTGCCCCATGGAGAGGCCCATTTGATGAGGAACTGAGGGAGGTTGCAGTCAGTAGTCAATGAGGAAGTGAGGGCCTCAGTCCAACAGCTCGGTTCTAGTGAGAAATGACTGAATCCTGCCAACAATCATGTGAGTGAGCTGGGAGAGGGGTCCTTCTCCAGTCAAGCCTTCAGGGGAGACTGCAACTCTGGCCAGCACATCAAGCCTGTGAGAGACCTTGAGACAGCAGCACCCAGCTGAGTCGTGCCCAGATTCCTGATACATAGGCCCTGTGAGACAGCAAACCTTTGTTGTTTTTAGCTGCGAGGTTTTATAGTGAGATTGTCTGAACTTGTTTCATTATATTCTATTTTATTCTGTTTTACATTCTGATGGCATGATTTTGCTTTCCGAGTATACTGTTTGATGCCTCTGTGTGTGTGTGTGTGTGAAGGTGAGCCCAGTGTGCACATCCCCATTCAGAAAAGTGCTAATCTCACTTACAAAAATCCCATTTATCTCAGTCCTTGACTTACCTAGCTCAGCCTAGCAGTGGCTGTGAGAGTGGAAGACATAGAGCAGAGAAGCAGGAGATGAAAATGGGACATGATTCTTGAGATCATGTGGCTAGTGAACCCTCTTACACCTTTACTTCAATTTACACTCTGAGATCTCACTTGTTCTGGAATGTGTTCTATGTTTTGCTTCAAGGATAAGCTCCTAAACTATGGTTCCTGAGGAACTGCATGGCGAGTCATCCTTTGTCTGTTAATACATTACCTATGACAGAAGGAGAGTTAAGGGATAGGCAGAATGGCCTGAGATTGCTTCCTGGAAAATCAAGGTCTTTTCAAACAAAATTACCATTATGGGTGGAATTTTTGGAGCTGCCTCTACAATTTTGCAAACACAGTCATTTGCAATCTCGAATAATGGGATTTAGGTATCGACCTGATAGAATCAGATTTAGAGGCCCTTTGCAAACCAGGGTACGCCACAAATAATATTTAATTCAACTTTCCCTTACATTTTTTAAATGGTGCAGCAATTTAAAAATGCATTACATTCAGAATAATACATGCAAGGTCAGAAGGGGAGATGTGAAAGCTCAGCTCGCAAGGAGAAATCAGTTTCTACTTTGCTGATGGGGCCACCCATATGCTGTATGTCTGGTTGCATCTTGGCCTTGGAAGAGGTATCTTAATGCTGGGAGCAAATGCAGTACTTGAAAGCTATCATGGTTGTCAGCAAGTGCACTGAGGAAAACAGAAAACTCACCTCTTCGGGTGAAATCCAGACCTGTTGGACTTATGTAATAACTATCCTGAGCACAGATGGGTTCTATGAAGGAGGGTAAACAAGGAGATGTAGGTAGCTGTAGACTGAACGAACTCTTTATTGTGAAGAGAAGGTGTCATATCTGACCCTGCCTCAGGAACTCTGAAAAGATTTGTGTGTCAAACAGAGAAGTCCAACACTGAATTAGGTAATGCATCCACTTACCTAATCCAGTCTAAGAAAAACTCCAAGATACAAATGGGAAACATAATTTCTTCTTTTCCCAGTCTCTTGGATGGTTTCTCTGGAATTAGAGACGCATGGCTTCCAAATGCTTCTTTCCACTATGTGGAAAACACGAGCAATAGTTCTTCAGCTCAGAGACAGGGGGATCTCACTGATAAAATTTCAGAGGGTATGAAATGTGATTGTTCTCACAATGGGTGAGATTTCAGAGGCTACTGTCCTTTGAGGAGAGGCCAGGAGAGACACACGTGGAGTAAAGCACTTAGACTGCTCTAATCTTCCTGAAACTCAAATTGCCCATTTAGAGCTTCTTCTCCCTATATGAAGAAGTGGAGACAGTGGACCACTGATAGTCATGAGCTTTGTTTAGTGGCCTTGACTAGGGAATCTGAGAATTGGAGGGTCAAGGAGAGGTTTAGAGAGAGAAGAAAGAAAAGGATATTGTGCAGCCCAAGGAGAAAGCATCCAACTGAAGGGTTGGAGGTTGTTTAATATGCAGGTTGGAGACAGTGTTACAGGCAGGAGGAATCACCCTTTTCCTCACTGAGGAAATCTAAGCTTGCTCTGTTTCTGGTTGGGTTAAGAGTGCGTTTTAACCTGAGGCTACCATAAAAAACTGCCATAGAACTGGGTGGCTTCAACAGTACATGTGTATTTTCTCCTACTTCTGGGGGCTGGGAGATGAGGAGATCAGGGTGCCAACATGGCTTCTGGAGAGAGCTCTCTTTCTGGTTTGTAGACTTCTACCTTCTTGCTGTGTCCTCTCATGCTATTGCCTTTTATAAGGACACTAATGCCATGATGAGGACTCTACCCTCATGATTTCATCTAACCCTAATTACCTTCCAAAGGTCTCCTCTCCAGATAGCATTGCCTTAGGGGTTAGGTTAGAACCATGTGGCTGGTTCTAACAGTAGAGGATCTGCCTGCAATGCAGGAGACCTGGGTTCGATCCCTGGCTCAGGAAGATCCCCTGGAGAAGGGAATGGCACCCATCTAATATGCTTGCCTGGAAAATCCCGTGGACAGAGGAGCCTGACGGGCTACAGTCCATGGGGTCATAAAGAATCGGACACGACAGAGCAAATAACACTTTCACTTTTACTTTAGAGGTTAAAGCTTCAACGTGTGAATGAGGACGAGTTGAAGGTGGGGAACACAGTTCAGTCCACAGCTTGATAAAGCAGGGAAGACATTGAGAAGAAATGCAGAATTTCCAGAGAACTTCTCACCAAGAAGAATCCTGGAGGAGAAGTGCCTCAGGCTTGTAGGAATAGATGGGAAGGCAATACCGAAAATACAAAAACAATTTTTAAAAGATACAAAAACAATATACTACTTTTTTCCTGATTGTAGCATCAATACAAACTTATTGTAGACATTCAAGAAAATGCAGGAAAATAAAAAGAAAATAATTACTTCTAATTTCACTGCCCAGAAGACATCACTTAAAAAAATCAAGTACTTTTTCATAGACTTTCCCTTATTATAATGTAGTATAATTTTAAATATACTTAAGTTTGTTTGACAATTGAAATTATGCTGTTTATGAAATTCTGTATCTTATTAAAACATACTTGAACATTTTCCTGTACCATTCTGTACTCTCGCTAAACATAATTTAAAATTTGTATTACTTGAGTAGCATTTTAATTGGTGGCTATATAGTAATTTAATCACTCTACTATTATTTTACGTTGTTCTTGCTTCTAAACATTTACTATTAAGGAAGTTACTGGAATGTTATTTTGAAAGCCTTTAAGTAATTATCTTTCCAAGGTTGGTTTATTATGATTTTTAAGGATCGACTACCAAAACAATATATATAAATATTAGCATGCCAAATTGTTCTCTGGAAAGTTTATACCAGTTTCCACTCAAACTAGTGAAATGCCATTTCAACACCTCATAAAAATTTAATTTAAAAAAGTAATCTAATTTAATATGCAAAAATGGATTTCCCTTGTTTTAATTTGCATTTCTTATCAGACTGGTGAGCTTAGACAAGTTTTCATATATTTATTAGTCATTGTATTTCTTTTATGTGACCATCTGTTTTTGCTTCTTCTTTATTATGAGTTTTTTATATAGTCTCTCATTTTGTTTCAATGTTGTCTCCAGTTTGTTCTCTGTATTTTAATTGGCTTATGATATCAAACATACTTTAAAAACATTGATCAAATCTTTTTATTTTTTGTTATAATATCTCCTGTTACTTTATGTTTAGATTACACCCTCAACTGTGATCATGTAAATATTAGCTGAAGTTTTCTGATTTGCAGTGCTCCTTTATTCAACAGTATATATAATACATATATATTATACATTAGATTATATATATTAAAAGACTCTGTATTCTCCTATATTATGCTTCAGAAATCTCATACTGATAATTGTCTATTTCATCTTGTGACTGTATTATAATTTAATCATTTATAATTATTTTATACATATTTTTAGAATTTAGGTGGATTATTTAGATGGGAGGACATTGTTAGAATTTGTAGGATTTTAATTTTTTTTAAGTAATTAAAATTTACTGAACATCTTCCTACTTAATTCTGTACCCATATTCTGACTACTTCCTCTGATGATTTCCTGCAGGAGAAACTCTGATCAGAACTTAGGCAACACTGAGGTTGGTAACATTTGTCAACAGCCTTTATCCTGATGGATTGGTCAGTCCTCTGTGCCCTGAGCCAGACCAGGCTGTGTTTAGTGATTGTTTGTAACACAACATAGTGCCTAACTGGGCAAGTCTCCTCTCTTGCAAAATGTGACAAAACATAAAACAAAAATAGAACCTTTTCTTCTTTTCCAAAATATTCTTGGGCTTATTTTACTCATCTGTCCATCCAAATGAATTTAGAATCACTTTGTCATGTTTTGAAATGTCCTGCTTCCCCCCATCACTATAAAGCAGCTATTTAGATTATTGGTTAGAATTGTAGCAAAGCTATGAATTCATTTGGCAAGAACTTAATGTTTTTCAATATCCAGTTTTCATTTTGGGCCATATGGTTTGTCTCTCCTTTTATACTACTTCTTTGTTCCTTAGTAAAAGTTGTATAGTTTTCTTTATATCAGTCTTACATATTTCTAGTCAATATTATTTCTAGGAATTTTCACTTTTGGTATTATTATAAGTAAATATATTTTGTATGTAACATCTTTATTCAGATTGGCATGACTGAATTGGGTAACAAATTCAGTTAGAGGTGTATCTATAATTTATATACATATAAGAAGTGTATCTATAATCTATAACCAACAGAGGTATATCTATACTTTGCCTACAGGCATATGTAGTTGGTGTCCTAAGATTCTTTATAAAGAAAATGTGTTTTAAGATTTTTAAGTGATCAAGAGAGTGTGATATGACTACAAATTCATTCCTGTGGGAGTTTAGAAATTTAAATTGGAGGGGAGCTTTGCCCTTAATAGCTGTATGAGATTGGGCAATGGTACTTAATCAGCTGGTGTCCTTTCTGACTGGTGGGACATCAGTATACCCTACCATTGCCTCCTGGCTAAATGTCAGTCTTTTTAGCTTGGAACATCGTAAGTGCTCAATAAATATTAGATAGAAAATTAATAATAAAACAACTTATGAGAAGATAATTGGAAGAAATGACCATCCTCATTAATTTAGTGGCAGATAATACTTAGCATCTCTTTGAAACTGAGCACAGTTGAGTGCATCTGCATATCTTATTTTTCTTCTCCATTCAAATCCCATTCATTACCTTATAGTCAGTGTTCATATTTCTGATCTGTTTTTCCAGCTATCAGGATATGTCTTATTATTATACTTGTTAACTACTTTTAGAGAAAAATATTTCTAGCTTGATGTTAATAAAATTCATAAAGCCATAAACTAAAGGTTGTGTTGTATCTTATCCTGTGTACTTTAGCAGATGTGATGCAAATGTTGAGACATGTCCATGCCGATTGTGAATGGAGCATGGCTAGAAATGGGAAGCACCAAAAGAATATGAGTAAGAAATGTCATGACTGGTCAGAAGTTGAAGGGCCCAGATTAGCCTGGTATGCCAAGTGAAGGTTTCTTAGAGGAAATGGGGTTAATGAACCTTGAAGAGTGGGTTTACTTGGCAAGTGAGAAAGGGAGACAGGTTTTCTTGCAAAGGGAAGCTGATTAGAACAAAGCTGAAGTCACGGGATGTTTGGAGAGCAGTTAGTATATCTGCTGAAACAGCGTTTCTCAGCCTCAGCATTTTTACCATTTTGGTATGAATAATTATCCTGTGCATTGTGAGATCCTTGGTCTTTATTCCATAAATGCTTACAGTATCCCTCTAGTTGTGAAAACTAGAAATATCTCTAATATTCTGATATTGCCAAATGTTCTCTGAGGGGCATCTTCACCCCTGATTAGGAGTCACTGCTAGGAAGATAGGATTTGTGTTGAGGGGCAGTGAGAAATGAAGCTGGACATATAGACTAGATTCAGACTGTGAAGGGCTTCAAATACCGGGTAAGTGGTTTAGACATGTCTCTCTGGCTAATGGAGGAAATTCATCTTTTGTGCAGGGAAATGACATGATATTCATATTTTATGAAGATTTATTAACACTTGGCACTTTCCTTGCGATGCTTAAGTACATTCTGCACAGCTCTCTGTCAATAGATAAGCTACTGATTTTTCTCAAGACAGATGCAGCTCCTCTAATGTATCTTGATTCCAAGTTTCCATCTCTGGTGGAAAAAGTATGGAATTGTGGACTTTAAAAAATATAAACCTAGTATATATTCTTAAATAGTTCATTTCTGTTTATACTTTAATTGATACAACAGCATTATAGATTTTTATTGAAGTAGTGCAATCTCTTTAACACACGTTTTACTCTTGTCCTATGCTAATTTTTGTACACATGAAAGTAATTTTTCACAAAAATATAGTTGTAATATGTTTTCCCATTTTTGCCTGTTTTTTCACTTTTTCCTAACCTAAACAATTTTCTGTATATGGGCAGAGTATTTATAATGATTATATCCACGGTGGCAGAGTAGCATACTGAATTAATAAACTCTCTTTTATACTAATGAAATATGGAAAAGTTTAGAGTGGAAAGAACCCTAAAAGATCCAGTGATTTTGGTCTAGTGCTCTTGGAAGTTCTAAGAGGTAATTCTATTTCTAAGGTGATTAGACATTTAAGAGGTGATTAGACCAGGACGGTGGAGTCTGGTGGGCTGCCGTCTGTGGGGTCGCACAGAGTCAGACACGACTGAAGCAACTTAGCAGCAGCAGTAGCAATCACCCTGGTCTAGTGATTTCTTTACTAGTGCTCTTGGAAGTTCTAAGTGTGTTCTGATATATTGCCCATCAGTCAGTTCAGTCACTCAGTCATGTCCAACTCTCTGAGACCCCGTGAACTGCAGCACGCCAGGCTTCCCTGTCCATCACCAACTCCCAGAGCCTACTCAATCTCATGTCCATCGCGTCGGTGATGCCATCTAACCATCTTATCCTCTGTTGTCCCCTTCTCCTCCCACGTTCAATCTTTACTGGCATCAGGGTCTTTTCAAATGAGGCAGTTCGCATCAGGTTGCGAAAGTAACCTTCAGCTTCAACATCAGTCCTTCCAATGAACACCCAGGACTGATTTCCTTTAGGATTGACTGGTTGGATCTCCTTGCAGTCCAAGGGACTTTCAAGAGTCTTCTCCAACACCACAGTTCAAAAGCATCAATTCTTCGGTGCTCAACTTTCTTTATAGTCCAACTCTCACATTCATACATGACTACTGGAAACAACATAGCTTTGACTAGATGGACCTTTGTTGGTAAAGTAATGTCTCTGCTTTTTAATATGCTGTCTAGGTTTGTCATAGCTTTTCTTCCAAGGAGCAAGTGTCTTAATTTCATGACTGCAGTCACCATCTGCAGTGATTTTGAAGCCCCCCAAAATAAAGTCTGTCACTGTTTCCATTGTTTCCTATCTATTTGCCATGAAATGATGGGATTGGATGCCATTATCTTAGTTTTCTGAATGTTGAGCTTTAAGCCAACTTTTCTACTCTCCTCTTTCACTTTCATCAAGAGGATCTTTAGTTCTTCTTCACTTTCTGCCATAAGGATGGTGTCATCTGCATATCTTAGGTTATTGATATTTCTCCCAGCAGTCTTGATGCCAGCTTGTGCTTCATCCAGCCCAGCATTTCTCGTGATGTACTCTGCATATAAGTTAAATGAGAAGGGTGACAAATTGCCTAAGGAACTACCTGATATACAGAGAAGCCTTAGGGGTGCTTAGTGATCAGTTCTTTGGCTCCATCATTTTTCCTCAGTCAGAACTACTCAGCTTCTTAATGTTTTATATATTAGGCTATGCATAAGATTTATTTTGAAGATAGAAGACCATTCAATAAAGAAGCAAAAATATTTATAAAATCACTGATCTAGATTGGTCTTTTCATTTTACACAAGCTGCATACTGGTATAATAGTCTAAAGCTTATCCTTACTTAGTGCTTGCACCACCCTGAAGTGTTCAGTTCTTTAGTGCAGACACTTATTGAGTGGTTAAAATTTTGCCCAAGTACCTAAGTTATTGTGCTAATGAGGATACTATCTGGTGACGCTCCACTCTGTCAATGGGCTCAACGTATTTTGCCAAGAAGATAAAGGTCCACATTCACATGGAAATGATTTTGACAAGTTAAGTGATAATTCATAGAGCCAAATGTGAGAGTGGGTGAAAGATTGGTGACTGAAATGGAAAAAATGAATACTTTCATTTACTTGGTGGTAAATGGCACTGAGCCTAGATGTTGTGAGCCTAGCTTGTTTTTTCTCAAAGTGAAAGTGAAGTTGCTCTTTGCAACCCCATGGACTGTAGCCTACCAGGCTTCTCCATCCATGGGATTTTCCAGGCAAGAGTACTGGAGTAGGTGGCCATTTCCTTCTCCAGGGGATCTTCCCAACCCAGGGATCGAATCCGGGTCTCCCGCATTGCGGGCAGACGCTTTACCCTCTGAGCCACCAGGGATGATTGAAACAGGAAATTCCTTTAGTCAGTTAGGCTTTTTCAGCTGTCAACAAATTGGTTTTCAAAGGCAGCAGTTTTCCTTCCGTGTACATGTTTGTGTATTTCCGAATCTAGCAACTAACATATGCTACCACCTTGATCCCCTTTGTTTACAAATACAGTGTCATTCAGTTCCTCAATTCCTCTCAAATTAGAACACATTCTCCACCTTTGGGCCTCTTACTTGAATCTGCTCTTTAGAAAGAGGGTCTGGATGATAGATTAAGGGCATGCCCCGCCCCTTTTCATCTCCCCACTGGCCAGCCATGTCCTGTTCAGACATTCCAACCTTTTCCCTTAACAGTGTTGAAGACAAGCTGTCAAGTAAGTTGGGCAGAACCGTGTACAATGGAGGCAGAGAGAGAGCCCCAGGGGGATCCCTGCTCTGCCCACTCAGCATTTCATATGGATGTGGGGAGACTGAAGCGTTGCAAAGGTCAGACCCTGGAGTGAGTCTGATCTATAAAAAGCACCAAAGTGTGCAATAATTGCCAAGGAGCTGGGCCAGAAGCACTGGGGGATTTAAAATAGGGTGGTCATGCACTTATCCAAGCGATGCTGGGAATGAGAGGTCCAGGATCCTGAGTCATAACCTTTCTTAGCATCACCACCCCTTGTTTAACATGTGTTAAAGAAGTGACAGCGGAATAGAACAAATCGAGTTGGGTTTTATGACTGTTTTCTACTTTCGTGGAAGAAGAGATTTGAAACATAAATGACATAATAGGGAGAGTGACACTATGTCTTCTTTCATAATTTCTTTTCTTTTTTATTCTTTTAATATGAGATTTCTTAGGATTTTCCAGAGCTGAGAGAAACAATACATTAGGAAGAGCAAATCTCTGACCTGTGAGGTGTAGTGCAAAGAGTCTGAGATGGAGTCAGGGCTTCTGAGTATAATTCTATTTCTGCCACTGCATAGTGGCCAAGACTGGGGTGCTCATGGGATTCCTGTGACTTTCTGCATATTCATCTGTAAAATTCAAAGAGCTGAAGGTCTTGGAGGTTTGGTCCAATGCTTTCTTCCTAGGCATCGATGATCCTCTTGCAGCCTGAGTGTTGATCTCCAACATTAAGTGGTGGCAGGAAAGGAGATCCTGTCAGTCCTCTGACAGAGATAATTTTGCTTCTCAGATGGTAGTCAAGGGAGAACCTGAAGTGCATTGACCTAAGCTGCTCATTAAAGCGCAGATTCTTGGGCCCCACCCTGAAACCCTCGATTGGAATCAATAGACCCTGGCTTCAGGTATCTCTGTCTCAGCACTCTTTCCCAGCAGTTTCTTTGTATATTAGGTTTAGAAGCCAGAGGAGTTAGTTAGGAAGTGGTTGTGAAAACAGAGAGGTTTGGTAGTGGGGTCCTAGGTGTTGTGCTTTGAGTCCTGCAGACTGGGGTTACCAAAGTTCTTTTACCAGAACCTCTTTCCTTTCTCCTCATTACTTGTCATCCGCAGTTAAAGAGTAATTCCAACCAGTGAAGACATTGCCACCTCCAGGCATCTTTTAAAAATGCATACACCCCATGCTAAATGAGATAATACATTTAAGTGTGCTTGAAAGCTGTAAGGCATTATTAAAATGCTTTGTAACTGTAAAGTGCTGTATAGATGTTAGTCATTATTAAAATAATGCCTCTGGTTTTTATTAACACTGTGGCATAAGTGAGATTATGGATTTTATCTACATCCATTGTTCTTACTAAGGACTTCATTCAAGAGACTATTTGGACTCCCTAACTCTGTGCATTGTGTATTCATACAAAGGACAGTAGATGTGGGTTATTGTTTCAATGCTTAATTATCTCTTAAGTAATAGAATTGTACTTCTAAACTCGCTGCCATTTCACTTTATGATGCCTTTTGACTGTATGCAGCAGGTACTTTCTCAGCCTGGCTGTGGCTCATCTATTTGACGTGTGTTGACAAGATTTAGCAGATGTAACACAGCAGAAGCTTTAAAATGTGTCTTTTGCCTCTGCCGTCCCTTTGGGAGCTGTGACCCTCTCATTCCAGGTTCCGTAATGAACAACAAGAGGAACACCTACACCTGTACCTCTGTGCAGAGCTCAGCTCTGCCCCAGTCGCTAGTTTGGAGCAGAACCTTCTATGCAGCCCAGTCTAGACAAATTCCCCAGTTATCCCCTGGATGTATGAGCAAAATATATCTTTGCTGTTGTAAGCCATTGCATGTTAGCATGGGTTATTATGCAGCAAAAGCTACTGATACAGTAGAGCAAAGAAAAGTTGCAGCAAATGGACAAGTGCCTGGCACAAAGGACAGTGGTGAAGTGGCTCAACAAAGGTACCACCTGAGGTTACTGTGGCCAGGGGAAGTGGCATCAGTAAAGTTTCCATAGAGGAGGTGGCATTTGAGAGGAGCCTTGGCAGATGGCTTCATAGGCAGACCTATGTTTGTGCCTTCTAGTGTGACATAGTGGTGGCATTTTGGGCAGAGAAGGGAGCAGGAGGAGAGTCTGAAAGTAGGCGAGCATAGGGTATGTTTCAAAAATTGTTAATAGTTCAGTCTGTCAGGAAGTTCAAGTTCTATGTTCATGAGAGAAGAGATGTCGATAAGGCTGGGAAAGAAGATTAAAGTGATAACTTAGAGATTTTAAATGCCAGGTTGAAGATTTTGCAGTTAATACAATTGAAGGGCTCTGCTCAGTGATAGGCATACTCAGATTCAGCCTTTAGGAAGGTCATCCTTGCAGTGGGATGAAGGGCAACTCATAAAAGGGAGTGCTGGGGACCAGGTGGCCTATTAAAAGGCTATTACTGGGAGTAGCAAATACTAGAAAGAGGAGATGGAACTTCAGGAAATTCTGGAAGATGTGCTTTACAATTAAAAAAATAAAAAGAACATATTGAAGAATAGAAAATTAATATAACTTGTTCTCCCATTCTAGAATGTTGTTTCCTGTCTTTATAATATATAAAAACTCAAGTTCTACTTGGAAATAAATCAACATGTTATAGTGACCACAGATTCAAAGACTTTAATAGATACATTTTTAATGAGTATTTAAATTCAGCATGATAATTGCACACTTCATGGAAAACCATACTCTGGACTTGGGTGTAATTTCCCCTAGTGTAAAAAGGCACTGAAGCAATATTCTCTCTTGTTTTTGTATTTGTTTTTTTGTGTAGTTTTTTGGGGGGGGTGGATGTTATAGGCAGTGCTCCCTTGACAACTAGACTTTGAGTCAGGAATTTGTGGCCGGAGATTTACTGGAGCTCAGGAATAACACGCCTTTGAGGGGTGGGGGAGCAGTGTTGGTCAGGGAAGCAGTGAACTGTGATGCAGGTGCAGTTGCTGATCCCATGAGAGTTGTGGAGCTGGGATGGTCCTTCGGAGATGTCCAGCCTCGAGCCAAGGGATTGAGCCTTCCTACCTCCACACTGGCCGTCCACAGATGTGGGTACCACTGGGGAAAAGTGTGACCTTGGTGAAGTGTTGTCATCAGCTGTGTTATATTCCAGAGAGCGACTCAGCTGGGAGTCACCAGCCACTCACACTTCTAAGACTGGGGAGTGAATGCCTGAAGAGTGTGGGGTCGGGATAGCACACCACTGTGTCCACTACAGCAGAGGCACTGAGGTCACTCCAAGTCCTGTCCTTGTTCCTAAAGGGAAGTGAGTTTTGATAATAATAGCAGTAAATAACGAGGCAGTCATAAACAGCATTGTGAAAGTAGCAATGATAATCATAAATTATCATTTATTGAGGGCTTATGCTAGGCCAAGTAGTGTGCTTCATCCATGGCACCTATTACTGCAGTTTATCTGTTAGCAGGCATGCAGGCAGAACAATGCAGTGGACCAAGGTGGGTGACTAACTGCAGACGCCCAGGTTGGAAGCATGATCGTACTGTACATTAGCCACGTGTTCTTGGGTGCCCAGGGCCTCAGTTTCTTCCTTTGTAAGATGAGATTAGTACCAGTAGTCTGTATGGATGAGTGTTATGAACGAGGGAGGGGTGGGGATGATCTTTCTGGGTTAAAATCCCACACTGTCAAGTTGAATTTTTGGTACTTGTGGGAGGATAGGCCAAAGCTGGATGCCGTAGCTGGGACCCTGCTCAACGAGAGGGTGTTTGGTGTTTTTGGAGTGGGAGGGTCAGGGCTAAGAGGGCTGTGTGATGGCAGGAGACTGCCGAAGATGGTCAGCTCACAGGGTCTACATGCCTCTCCCACAAAAACCCTGCCCCTGAAGAACGAAACCTAGGGAGTCAACACTTTGTTCTTTTGTTTTGAACATCAGCCGTGGTTGTCAGGGAGCTCCATGTTTTATAACTTTTCCCCATGCCACGGAATGTGTCTATTTATTAATAAATGCTTTCATTCAGCCCCACTATGGCTCCAACCTTCTTTGGACAGTTTTTGATGGCGATGAAGACTTTTTAGGCTCAGAAATCCACCCTGGTTATAGAAAGAAGCTTGTCACTCCTGGTGTGATTGCTGGACTGGCAAGTGGGTACGAGCAGAGAGAAACAGCCGTGGGGGGAGGTGACCAGGGAGAAACTCACTGTTGTGTGTCATTAATCACTAATTGCTGAATGATTTTATTATACAGCAGCCGTAAAATATCACTTGAGATTTTACAGCCAGTTCTTGCTTTAAGAAAACAATTTCTTATGTCAAAATGACTATTAAATTAAGTGATTCCATATTAAACATCCTTTGGACTCCAGATGATTGATGGGGGTATGTAATGAATAAGAACCTTTCCTTCCAGCTGCTCAGAAGAGATCGGCAGTCATTTCTGAAACAGCCGTTGACCTTGGGAACCCAGGTGAGACATACTGGTTTCCAAGATACACCTGGACAATTAAAGCAGAAAGAGAGTCTTAAGAAAGCAGACTTAGCTTACAGATAAGGAAACTGAGGCCCAGAGAGGTAAAGACTCACTAGGAATCATGGTATAGACAGTGGTGCGGTGACATTGGTTATCTCATACTGTGGTTACTCTTAATTATGTATTGTTCTCATTATTCCCAGTTGGACTAACTGTCCCCATTTTATAAATGACAGACCGAGTCTTGGAAAACTCCCTTGTCATTACCCCAAGTACAGCCCCTTCTGAGATAGATTGTGTTGCCTTCCAATGACACCGACTTGCATTTTGCCCTAAATTTGTTTGTACATGTGCTAGGTGATGATAGACTCAGTACAGTGACCTAAAACTAAGTCATTTTGTCCTTTCTAGCTATTTCTACTGAAACATTCACGATTTCAGATTTGAAGTACTCTGGGGACAGTGACTATACCAGCGACAATCCCTTCCTTCAAAGAGTTTATAATCAGCTGAGAGGCCTGATCATCAGGTGTTGAATGCTTTAGTGTTCACCTGTGTGATCCGGATAATCTGTGCCTCAGGAAACTAAAGGGTGGGGTAGGTCTCACAGGTGGTGGCACTTGAGCTACATCTGGCGAGGTGAGATCTAGCAAAGCCAAAAGAGGGAGAGCGTTTCAGCCAGAGTCACAGCAGGAGCTCAGGGTTGGAGGCAGAAATAGGGTGATGTTTTGGAGCTTTGCACTTTCTGATGCACGCCAAATACACCTTGGCCAAGTAGTATGTCATCTGATTGTGAAGGGCTCAGAACCTACGCAGAGGAGTTGAAACTCCTAGAACTCATGTTGTCTTAATGTTTATCTTTGCTAATTTTTTTCATCAGCTGATCATTTGCACTTCTCTCTTCCCACATCTATATTGTAAACTTGCTCAGCAGAGGTCTTGCCAGGTAGTTTATCCCTGTATACATTGCCTCACACTGAAATAATTAAAGAAATAATTACAAGGAGAAGAGAAGGAAGAGATGAATTGATAAAATGCCACTTGAAATAAGCCTGGAGAAGTTGCTAGGCATGAAGAGCTAAGCTGCCCTGGAGAAAACTTAGGTAGGCTCAGCTCTGAGCAGTCCTAGCGCCCCTGTGGTGGCAGTTCTGGGCATCCTGCTAGCTCCCATAGTGCCTGCAGGTGGCCCCAGAGTGCTACCCTAGCATGCTTCACTACTCATTAATGAATTCTTTCAACAGACAAGTGTTCATTAGCTGCTCTGAATCAAGCACTATGCTAGGCACAGGCTATGATGGTAGGCAAAACAGATATGCTCTTTACCCTCTTAGTCTTCATAGCCTTACAGAGAAAACAGATGGTAATGCAATAATCAGATAAAGATGTAATTGCTTACTCTAGTAAACGCAGTGAAGGGCGAGTAAAGGTTGTAGTATGAGGGTAAAACCAGAGACCTAAGCTAGTCTGGGAGTCTGAAAAGCCTGCCTTAATTGTGTACATATAACAAATTGTCAGATAAACAAATATATTTAAAATCAAACTATGTAGGGTGCAGGTAATGAGGACTCTTCGTGTAGGGGTCCATCTTTCTTGATCTCTGCACGAGTGAATATGAGAGATGCAGTAGTTCTGGCTAGCATCAGTCCTAACCTAGCTCTCCCACAATGACGTTCTGTGTTTGTGGTTAATTGCCTCTTCCTCTTACACTTCAGCTTTCTTATGTACATGAGGAAGTTTTTACCAGCACCACTGCTACTCAAAGTATAGTCCAGGTACTAGCACTGGTCCACAAACTGCTACTGATTTGTGATCAGACAGGTAAAGATACGCACATTCATTGTGAATCTTCAGAGACATACGGCAGTTTGATGTTCTGTGATATTTTTTAATTTTTTTATTGCATTTATAAAAATATCATTTGGTTCAGGAAAATCTATTCATTCACAAGTGGTTTGAAAACCAACTCTACATGATGACCTTTCAGGACCCTTCTGGAACTGAGAACCTTTGATTTTAATTGGATGAGTGTAGAAACTTCTAGATCACTGTTATAAAATATCCACGGTGAGTTCTAGAGCCTGGAGTTGAGTGATTATGAATGAGAAGATGTTATTCTAGAAAGAACTCTCCTTCGGCTAGATCTCTGAGACATTAGCCAGGCCAACTCCAGAGTAAAGAAGACATGATATCTCTGGAGGCAGGAGTTGGTGGTCTAAGAAGACAGTCACAACATGTCCTTCTCTGGCAACGCACGTGAGTTCCAGGCCAAAGCTCTGGTCTCAGAGCTAACTCAGAGCATCTTCACAGAAGAGGTTAGAAGTAAAAGTTTTGAAAAAAATCCAATAAACTCAAATGACCCAGTATGTTTGTTCTTTCTTAATCCATTTCACTCCCATCTAACTGCTCAAAAGCTACTTTGATTTATAAATGGAATTTAGGAAGTGAGTAGTTTGAAACATAAGCAATTTAAACTTTAAAAAGTAGCTCCCATGAAGCAGAGTAAAGGTACTTAAAGGATTTCTATTTCCCAAGACCCTGGAAACACAGTGAATTAGAGTGTCTCTGTTTAACTACTGTTATGGATGGTCCCCTGGGTAAACATTGTGCTTTATAAAAAGCTAATACTCAGAAAAGGTTTTTAAAAATTAATATTCAGGGATTCTTCCAGTGGAACCATTCACTGCTGACATTTTGTGACCATATTACACAAAAGACCTGCATTATTACTAAAAAGCAGCTTCTCCCTGCTGCCCTCTGAAATTTTCCCTGTGAACCTCAATTTCTTGGCTCTCTTCCCCAACGTTTCAGGCCTTGGGGGATCTATTCTAGACTTATGGTCTTGCTAGGAAACAGTGGACTTGAGTACGTTGAGATGGACAATAGAAGGGCCTAGGTTTAGAGGTTGAAAGAGCTGGTTTGGAAGAGCTGGGGATAAATTAAGGACAGCCTGGGGCTTCATCTTATTGGTCACAGAAGGCTGGTTTTTCCTTGACAGGAGCAGAGCTGGCATGGGGTTGTGGATTTTCCATCTCACGTTTGGATCATTACTCCTAGAGACCTAACTGGCTTTCTCATTATTGTCTGTCATTCATTTGGTAGGCACCACTGCATGTCACTCTATTCTTGAACAGAGATAATTATAATAGCTCAACACCAGCCATGACTTGCTTTCTTCCACTCCTATTTGATTAGCCAAACAGCCCTTGCTCTTGCCACAGAGTGTTTTTTAATTTACTGTTCCTGACGTGGATTTGTCCAACTCTCTACCATGCCTTCACCACTTGCCTTCATTCCTATCCTTCCCTGTCCCTTACTTTCAGCAATCATTGAGCCTTCTGTTTCACCAAAAGCTAGAGACTACTGCATATAAATGCATCCTATTTTCTCCCTGCAAATTTTTTCTCTGTATTTCTCTGCTGTGTTGGAAGAGTAACAGTACATTCTTAGTGAACTTAAATTTCAATTGCACCTTTAATCCTGTCTCTTCTAACCTTTTAGGAGTTTTACTTCCCCAGTTACTCTCTGAGTCCAGTATCTTCAAACTCTCTATTCCCTTGCACATAAGAAGATCATTAATTCTCCTCCATCTAAGAAAAAAAGGAAACAGAACTGTCCTTTCCACTCAAGTGACTTTTCTATTTGTCTCTTCTCCATTGCCAAATTTTACAAAACCATGTATAATGAGTATGGTTCCTCATCTTCAAATCACCTTTAAACCCACTCAGTCAGGTCTCTGCACCACTACTCCTTGGACCATGATCCTTGAGGAACTCTTAGTGTTGAATCCTGTGCTTTCTTTTCATTCCTCATTCTACCTCACTTCTGCAATATTCTCACTAGTGTCAGCTTCCTTCTAGAGTTTGTCCTTTCTTGGTCACTGTGATTTTCTTGTTTTTCTTTCTGTCTTTCTGACCATCCCATTTTTGTATTTTGTTGATTCCTCTTAATTTGGTGACCCCACAAATGTCAATCTTCCCAGGATGTCCTCACCATTTTATTGTTTGCTTTTAAAAAGATTCCTTTCCCCAGAAAAGCATACCCACTATCTGCAAAACTGTTAGTTCCTATAATGATCACCAAATCCTTCCCCTATTCTACTCTTTCCAGAATTTTGTGCTTCCCATGCCCCATTTAGACATCTCTACCATATTGTTCAGACACTGAGGGATAGCCCTACTGAGATATTCCTCATAGACCTCAAAGCCCAAAATCTCCATGACAGAACATACTGCATTTCTCCCTCTCCCAAGTTAGTTAAATCATTCCTCTTGAGTTCTTAGATCACCTTAGTAAGCAATCTCACCACCCATTTTTTCCAACATGGAAATCTCAAATCACCCTGGACTCCATTCATTCTCAGTAATCCCCAGCCTCTTGAACCCATGCCAGTTTGTGATACTTGCAAGATGTTTTTTTTCAGCTGCATCTTTATCATCCCTATGGGCATTTTTTTAAAAACATATCCTCATCATCTTTCACCTAGACCAGCTTCCTTTCTGTCCTCTCTGCCTTCCAGTTTTGCTCCTCTTGAGTAATAATATTAATGTTGCCTTGTAAGTTTCAAAATGCAGATGAAATGATATTATCCTTTTGGTTAAAAACTGCTGTTGAAATTAAAAGAGATATGTAAAAGAATTTTAAATAAAAGTGTAATGACACCCTGGTGAGTCATGATTACATGCGAAGTGTGTCACAAAAATTTTGTGACCAATAATAAAAACTGATGTTGATGAGTTATCACTTCTTCTTCTTCTTCTTTTTTTTTTTTTTCGGTAAATTTGAGGCAATTCAAGGTTACAAGTAACATTATGTCATTCTTTCATACTTGCACTCCTAAGTGAGAAAAAATCAATTGAGTGACAGCAAATGTGTCCCCAGTCATTTCTGTCTTACTGCCCATAGTAATCTGCCTTTTTGGACAAGCCATAAAGAGATGCCATAAACATGAATCATTGCTGGGCAGTATTTTACTAAGGATTATTTGAGATAGTCTCAAAAGCAAGGTATACCCACCAGATTGTGTCTTATGTGATAAACATAACCAGGGAATCAAGATTGAGAAAAACTAGCCTAGAGACTTTTTTTTATTGAAGTATAGTTAATTTACAACATTGTATTACCTTCAGGTGTATAGCAAAGTGATTCACACACACATATATACACATATGTGTGTGTGTGTGTGAGTCGCTTCAGTTGTGTCTGACTCTTTGAAACCCACTTGACTGCAGCCTGCCAGGCTCCTCCATCCATAGGATTCTCCAGGCAAGAATACTGGAATGCGTTGCCATACCCTCCTCCAGGGGATCTTCCCGAGCCAGGGATCAAACTCGTGTCTCTCATATCTCCTGGATTGGCAGGAAGGTTTTTTACCACTAGTGCCATCAGTTCAGTTCAGTCACTCAGTCGTGTCTGACTCTTTGCGACCCCATGGACTGCAGCACGCAAGGCTTCCCTGTCCATCACCAACTCCTGGAGCTTGCTCAAACTCATGTCCATTGAGTCGGCCATGCCATCCAGCCATCTCATCCTCTATCATCTCCTTCTCCTCCTGCCTTCAATCTTTCCCAGCTTGTTGGTCTTTTCCAATGAGTCCCTTGCATCAGGCGGCCAAAGTATTGGAGCTTCAGTTCAGCATCAGTCCTTCCAATGAATACTCAGGACTGATTTCATTCAGGATTGACTGGTTTGATCACCTTGCAGTCCAAGGGACTCTCAATAGTCTTCTCCAACACCACAGTTCAAAAGCATCAATTCTTCAGTGCTCAGCTTTCTTTATAGTCCAATTATCGCATCCATACATGACTACTGTAAAAACCATAGCTTTGACTAGACGGAACATTGTTGGCAAAGTGATGTCTCTGCTTTTCAGTATGCTGTCTAGGTTGGTCAAAGCTTTTCTTCCAAGGAGCAAGTGTCTTTTAATTTCATGGCTGCAGTCACCATCTTCAGTGATTTTGAAGCCCCAAAATAGTCTCACTGTTTCCATTTTTTCCCCATCTATTTGTCATGAAGGTTGGATGCCGTAATCTTAGTTTTCTGAATGTTGAGCTTTAAGCCAAATTTTTCACTCTCCTCTTTCACTTTCATCAAGAGGCTCTTTAGTTCTTCCTCACTTTTTGCCATAAGGGTGGTGTCATATGCGTATCTGAGGTTATTGATATTTCTTCTGGCAGTCTTGATTCCAGCTTGTGCTTCATACAGCCTGGCATTTTGCATGATGTACTCTGCATTTAAGTTAAATAAGCAGGGTGACAATATACAGCCTTGATGTACTCCTTTCCTGATTGGAAACTAGTCTGTTGTTCCATGTCCAGTTCTAACTGCTGCCTCTTGACCTGCATACAGATTTCTCAGGAGACAGGTAAGGCGGTCTGGTATTCCCATCTCTTGAAGAATTTTCCAGTTTGTTGTGATCCACAGAGTCAAAGGCTTTGGCGTAGTCGATAAAACAGAAGTAGATGTTTTTCTGGAATTTTGCTTTCTTGATGGTCCAGTGGATATTGGCAGTTTGATCTCTCGTTCCTCTGCCTTTTCCCATCCAAGTACTAACCAGGCCCGACCCTGCTTAGCTTCCGAGATCAGACGAGATCGGGCGCGTTCAGGGTGGTATGGCCGTAGACTCCTCTGCCTTTTCTAATCCAACTTGAACATCTGGAAGTTCATAGTTCACGTACTGTTGAAGCCTAGCTTGGAGAATTCTGAGCATTACTTTGCTAGCATGTGAGATGAGTACAATTGTGTAATTGTGTGGTAGTTTGAACATTCTTTTGTATTATTGCCTTTCTTTGGGATTGGAATGAAAACTGAACTTTCCCAGTGTGTGTGTGTGTAGTTTTTCAGATTATTTTCCCTTATAGGTTATTACAAAATAATGAATATAGTTCCCTGTGCTATACAGTAAATCTTTGTTAGTTATCTACTTTATATTGAGTAGTATGGATCGTAGGTAGCACAGTTGTAAAGAATCTGCCTGCCATTGCAGGAGATGGAAGAGACGATGGTTCAATCCCTGGGTCAGGAAGATCCCCTGGAGTAGGAAATGGCAACCCACTCCAGTATTCTTGCCTGGAAAATTCAGTGGACAGAGGAGCCTGGCGAGCTGCAGTCTGTGGAGTCACAAAGAGTCAGACACGAATTAGCACACACACACACTTATATGTTAATCCCAAGCTTCTAATTTAACCCCCACATTCATCTCTGGTAACCATAAGTTTGTTTTCTCTGTGTGTGGATCTATTTCTGTTTTGTGTATAAGTTCATTTGTATCTTTTTTTTTTTTAAGATTCCAAGTATAAATGATATATGATATTTGTCTTTGGCTTATTTCATTTAGTATGATAATCTCCAGGTCCGTATATGTTGCTGCAAATGGCATTATTTAATTCTTTTTATGGCTGAGTAGTATTCCATTGTGTATATGTACCATATCTTCTTTACCCATTCATCATCAATGGACATTTGAGTGACTTCCATGTCTTGGCTAGCCTAGAGATTAAATTCCAAACCCTTTAACATGGTCTAGACTGCCTTCTCACACCAAATACCTGAAACATCTTTCCAAACTCACATGCACTACTGACCTACTTTCTACACCTATCACTCATCTCATACATACCAGGAGATCATTTACCTCCAGGTCTTCAGTCATGCCTTCCTTTTGCCAGGATAGTGGAAGCAGAACATTGCGGTTCCAGACAAACTACTTAATATCTCCTAAAATTCTGCTCAAAAGTTACCTAACTTTTGAAGCCACCTGAACTCTCTCCCATTTCATTTTCAGAGATGTTAAGGGCATATTTCCTAAGATGGGCATGTTTCCCGAGATAGGCATCTTGGCTTCTCCATTAGAAGCTCTTAATATTTGGGGCCATTTTTCTAAGCCTAAGTTTCTTCATCAACCTAATGATGATAATCATGCTGTTCTCTACCTTATAGAGTTACTGTGGAGATGTGTCAGGTAATTAACCATGCCTGGTTGGGGAGGTGGATATCTTCTGCAGTCCTTTTACAGGTTCAGGTCGATTATTGTCTGCAGCTCCTTCAGACAGTACATGGTAATGCTATGCTCATCTGGGATCAACCTCACTTTGCATCTCTCCAAAGCACCTCAAGTGTGGAGTAAATTAATTTTCAGCATGTTAGATGCAGTCTCAAGGTAATTTTCCATGATACTTCCCAGCAGGGAGGCTTTGAAATAACATCCCTCTTATAGTTAGTACCATGTACTATGCTGCACTCATCAGCAGATGGGATTTATCCTTGCACATTTGGACTTGACAGAGGTCAGCCCTCATCTCTCTCTACATGTCCTTGTGTGCTCCTGACAAGCTGGCCTCTTTCCTTTCCTTCTTTACCAGCCCTCCTCATCATACCCTACCTCTTAGTCTAGCTAGATCCTTAGCTCATTGGCTGAAATTAATTATGATATCAGGCTGGAGTTTTGAGACTTGGAAGGACTTCATTCTCTGTTTAGATTTCATTTCTGACCAGAGTCATCAAGCCATCACAGTATCAAAGATGCCATATTTACTGCTCCCAGACAATGGAGGACATGGGAATAGGGACCTTCCCAACCTTTTCTCTGCCCCTTAGAGTCATTCTGGGGTTCAGTTCCAATAAAAAAAAATAATAATAATGTAACTAGGATTAACAGCATGAACATTTATTACTATCGCTAGCATCTTTGCCTTTCATGTCATTATTAGACCTCTTTCACAGAAGAGAAAACTAAGCTTGAGAGGTTAAATAAGCAGCCCAAGTTCACACAGTTCCCAAGTGCATCAGAATCCAACCTAGGCTTTACTCCAGAGCTGAGATATTAACCACAATTCCTATACCACCTCTCTGTGTCAGATGGTTATCTCCTTCAAGGTTATTTTCAGATTCAGCAGGAAGGAGATTTCTGGATCAAATAGACCTGAATCAGAAATACCTGACATCTTCACAGGAGGGGAGAAATCCCAGGACCTTTGTCTAAGGGCTGCTTCCTAGCCTGTGATCGAGGAGCTTCACATATGTCTTTCAATGGAACCTCCATCCCCAGCCCTTTGGAGAGCCCTGCATGGGAGGGAGGCAGCCCGTATTTTCTCCACAAACCACAGGACCCTTCCTTGATGGTTACACAGGATGATTTCAGCAAAGCTGACAAGATGTTTCCATATTTGTTAAACAAGAACCATTTGTTTAGCTCAGGAGCATCTGTTGAATAAACAAGATATCTGATGTGCCATTTGCTCATTGGAAATTAACAAACCCTTTAAAAATGGCAATTTGTCAGGAGTTATATGAGGCAGAATTCATTCTCAGCAAGTGCACAAATTGAAACTTCCTTCCTGGGCTTTCTAGAATCCCCCAGAGCTAGCTGTACAGAAAAAGTTCAGTTTAATTCTGCCATCATTAAGGAAAATATGCAGACATGTTGGGGGAAGTGAGGCAAGTGTCCTGTTAAGGAAACGAAGGATCCTGGAGAATGTGTCCTCCAGAACAGTTAGTAGGAGCTAGTCCCCTCCTGGTTTGTTTTTCCATTTGGAGAATGTATGTCCTCTGGTTGGGAGGCACTTTCTTTTCTTTTTCTTTCCTTCTTCCATGCTTTTTCCAAGAATCATTTGGTAAACTTGTTATCAGCCAGCATTATTTCTGTATGTGGCTTCCTGTGGGGAGGGAATGGAGAAGGGGAGGGTTTAACTTACTATAAGAATAAAGGAGATAGGGAAAATAGTGAAACGAAAAGGCTGTCACATCTCTCGGGGATATAGTGGCTACTTCTAGAACACTGGCTAAAATGAAGTCTGAGTATAATCCTATTTTTCCCATGAAACACCAGTGCTTCACAGTGTTGGCCCGTTTTGAATTCATCCTTGAATGACCACAATGTGCTGGCGCAGGTGCCCCAAGCAGAAGGGACAGTGAGTGAGAGTTAGCATTTACCAAGTGCAGGTGCCATGCTAAGCACATTACTGGCGCCATTTACTTATGTGCCCACAAACCGGTACTGTTACTCCCATCTACAGATGAGGAGACCAAGGCTCAGAAAGAGGTAGAAATGGGATTTAGACTCACACAGTCTGATTTCCCATTGATGTGGTCATGATGTTGTTTTGGGACCCTATTGTCTCTGTTAGCCTTTGAAGAATCAGGGTCCCTGGGATCCTAGGTGTGAAGGTTGAGCAGGGCAGGCTCCATGCTCAGGAGCCCTGCTCTGGCCCAGAACTGAAGGATATTCAGCAAGATCTTCCTGAGATTCCTGGGAAATGTTGGCTAGCTTGAGGCTGATAAGCTGTTCTTGATGCTTAGCCACTCAGTCTTGTCAGGCTCTTTGTGACCCCATGGACTGTAGCCACCAGGCTCCTCTATCCATGGGAATCCTCTACGCAAGAATAGTGGAGTGGGTTGCCATGCCCTCCTCCAGGGGATCTTCCCAACCCAGGGATCGAACCTAGGTCTCCAATATTGCAGGCGGATTCTTTACTGTCTGAGCCACAGGGAAGACCAAGAATACTGGAGTGGGTAGCCTATCTCTCCTCCAGGGGATCTTCCCAACCCAGGAGTTGAACTGGGGTCTCCTGCATTGCAGGCAGATTCTTTACCAGCTGAGCTACCAGGGAAGCCCTGATTTTTGCGGGATTACAATTCGAATTCTTTATTTACAGGAACTTTGTGGATGGGAGGGGCTATTGAGCCAGGCAAGTTCTCAGGCTTTATATAAGTGAGTCCCTGTGGACTCTAGTTAGAAGCTAAGGAATTAGCTGACTCTGGGCCCAGAGCAACTTGCTGCCTCATCTCCTCACATTAGCCCTCTTAGCAATTGATCTTGTAAACTTTCTGAATCAGAGAAATTAAAGATGAAAAAGGGCCTATTAAGTGATGTTGCTGCAGCCCTGGACTAAGCAGAATGGCTCCCAGGAGAGGAATTCAGAGCATCTGGTTCAGTTTAATTGTAATTGTCCCAGAGGGTCTGACTTCTTGCTCTTCCCCCAGGCAGCCCTTCTCCAGGCCGGCAGATGCAGGTGTGAGTGATGTCTCAGAGGAGTACGCTGTCCTGTGCCAGGGCTCTGAGTCCTCACCGCGGTCTCAGTTTCTAGGGCCTGGAAGTTTTCATTGTTGCCTCTGGAATGTGCTGGGGTTTGGGAGGAATTCTGTTTTGGGGGTAGATGAAATAGCTCTAACTGTAGATAGAAGCTGGTGATGTTACCTGTTTCTCCTCTTAGCCAGGAGATGTGCCTCCAGCAGTGTCTATGCAGGTAAAAGGGAGTGTGGGGCTTGGAACAGTAGTGGGAGTCAAAGACTGACAATTCACTGGGAAGCCCTGACATGAGTTGTTGAGTATTCCTAAGCCTAGGAATGTCTTACTATCAAAGCCTTACTATCACAGACTTTGATCCTCACAACAACACTTAGAAGTAAGTATGTTGTTATTCTCTTAACAGAGAAGGGGATTCTGAGGCTCAGAGAGGTCAGATGAGTGTCAAGGTCACGTAACTTGGTGGGGGAGCTAGAATCAGAGAGATCTTGGACTGCAAAGCCCCCTCTTGTCCTGGCTTCTTAGTGAAATGTGCTGAACAAGATAGAAATGCAGAAGAGGAGGAGGCAGGAAGGGACTGGTGTTGACTTTTGAGATGAAATGGCTGATTCTCAGATAAACCAGTTTTAGTGTCCTAAACTGGGAAGCCTGGGCATGTGGCATGAGCTCTCTGGGTCTCAGGTGCAGAGATCTTAGAGTGTTTGCAAATCTGTTAGTACTTAGGCTGTGTTCCTTTCCAGGCCTAGGAAAGGGGGTAATTCACTCATCTACCCTCTGCTTAGAGAATGAGGCTGCTGGGCAAAGGTGTTCAGTGACTGATCCTTGCATCTTAAGTGCAGCTGGTTAGCATTCATTGGCTCTGCTGCCCCTCCCTAGATCTCACTTGTTACTGAAGGAGATCTTTTCATTCTTTCAGTTACTTTTTTTTGGCTGCTATTGGCTGAGGGTCTAGACATTGCCATGAGCTGCTGGTGGTTGATTTTAGATCCCAGGAAATTATTCAGGAAGGGCAGGCCTATGTAGATGACTGTCTTGGGTCCTGGCACACATGCAGGGTGGGAAGCATGAGACCCCTGAATGTAGAAATCAGAGAAGCACAGAAGGGGAACTGGGGGTCGGGGATGGGGGTGGGAGGGATCATCAAAAATTTCCTGTGCCACAGGTTGTCCCCAAGTTGTCCCTAAAAGAGTTGTTTGAAGGAACAGGAGACCGTACACTTTTATTTTCCACCCATGCATGCCTTGTGTTTCTAGGATTCGTTTGATCTGTGTCACTGTGTCACTCTTTGGGACGCATGCAGTAAAATGAAGCTCTGTTGAGGTTAACTTATGGGATCATTTGAATCTTCCCTCATCTCCTTTTCCACCTGAGGAATCTTGTGCAAGCTACTTAAATTCTCAGGATCTCTATTTATGCTTTTTTTTTTTTTTTTTTGGATCATGCGGTAGTTCTATTTTTAATTTTTTGAGGAACCTCCATACTGTTTTCCATAGTGTTTGCAACTTAATTCCCAACAGCAGTGCAATAAAATTTTCTTGTTCTACATCCTTGCCAACACTTGTTATTTCTTGTCTTGTTGAAAATAAGCCATTCTAACAACTGTGAAGTAATGTCTCATTGTGGTTTTGATTTTTGTCTCCTTGATGATTATTGACATTGAACATCTTTTCATACACCTTTTGGCCATCTTTATACATTTATACATTTTCAATTTGTGGACAATACGTGCTTCATAGATTTCTTCTTAGAATTAAATGATGTAATGATGTAAAGAAATGAGGTGCCTGGCACATTGTAGCTGATGAACACGTGTTGGTCATTTTCTCACTTCCCTTCTTCTTTCTCCAGTGAAGAAAGGCAGGCTCTGTGGTGCATCATAGAATGTCCTCCAGGGCCAAATCCAGTGGACCTGGGTTTAAATCTGAGAACTGCCATTTATTAGCTGTGATGACTTCGACAAGCCACCCTAGGTCCTCTGAGCCTGTAGTCCCTGACTAGTGAAATGCAGACCAAAATTAGAAGTTTCAATCGTTGGTTCAACCTCATGATTAAGTACCAGCTTTATGCCTGGAAGTGGATTCGCCATGGTGGACAAAGCAGGCAAGGCCCCCTCCCTTTAGGAAACTTACATTCTCAAGGAGAGGCAGGAATTATTCAAATAACTACACCAATTATTATGAGTCTTAAATAGTATCACACACAATGCATCATATCACAGGGACCATAACATAGCACACACATACTAGCTATCAGTACATGAGCATCAGTGATGCTGTGATTACCATCTTCTTCATGAGGGCCCCATGTGATTACAGCCTATTTCCTCTCATAATTTCCTGTTGTCTTCCAGACCCATTTATACACATGAACCCATGTGTATAAAGCAGAGACCCCTTTCTCTAACTATTCCTTTCAGCCCCGATTAGGTCTGGCACAGCCATTAGTAAGGCTTTCCCATGAAGTGGGCTGTCTTTGTAGGCTCTGAGCAAGCATGTCCATGCTACCATAATGTACCAGAATGTGTGCCCCTAACAGTCCTGAGGCAAAGACCAGGAAATTCTGTTTTTATTCTCTTCAGAGCTAAGATACAATTAAAAATGTTACCACAGTAATTGGCAACATCCATTAACTTGATGAGAATTGCCGAAGGCAGCACATTTTTCCCCCTTCTGCACATTATTAGTCTATAAATATACCTGGTTCCTTTCTCTTTCTTCTCTAGAACTTCTACAAAATATCCACCCAAGCTGTCTCCTTAATGCCCTTTGCCTTTTCTAATTAACTCTCTCAGTTCCTCCAGCACTTCCAGTCCATACCACACAATCTTGCATCTAATTACACGTGCTGATGTGCGAGGAAGCAGCTGGGGAAAGCCCACAGGACTGAGAGCTCTGGGCCCAGAGTCAAGAGAGTCTGGTGGGAACCCCAGCTCCACCTGCTTATCTTGAGTGACTTTGGCTTGGGGTTTGATCATCTGCAAAATGGGAACAATAGCTGCTAGGATTAAAGCAGTGAGATTACAGGAGGATGATGGCAAGGTGCTCTGTAAACTCTTGCATGTGGGGCCCTCCAGCTCACTGGTCCTCAGCAGTAACTTTGTCTTCCTGCTCCCGCCTTGGTCTTCTGGTCCCCAGGGAGGTGCGGGGCAGATGGGATCTGGTTGCACAAGACTGTTCAGAAAAGCCCTCTTCAGCTGCAGCTGTACCCTGCCGGTGGCTTGCAACACCTCAGGGACCTTCCCAGCAGGAGATTCCTCTCCCTTCTGATGCACTCACTTGATTAGAAAGACATCCCACCCCTGCCTCAGAGAAGTGGGGCAGAGCAGGATGGAACAGGGGCATAAAAGCCGTCAGCACAAAGGAAGAGCTCATGTACCTCCATCATTCACAGCCACAGAGCCTCTCAGTGCCAGAGAGCAGAGCGGGAGGGGATCGCGGCATCACCCACCCCACACCTGGCAAGGTCTGTGATGTGCAGAGAGAGGAACTGTGCCCAGAGGGGCCAAGTGACATAGCCAAAGCCACAGTGCTAGACTGTGACCAGAACTGAGGTCTTTGCCCCAGCCCAGTGCTCTTTCTCCTCTACTCCAATGCAAGTTTTCGTTAGACACTTTCTACACAATCAGTGATGTTCAGATGAGTGTACGTGTGTGTGCACATCTTTGTGTGTGTCTGAATGTAAGATGCCAGGAACCCAGTGGGAATATTCTCTAAATATGTGCGTATGCTATTTCATGTTCCTCAAGACAAAACAAGGAAGTTTTGACTCTTATGGAAAATTATAGGTTTAGAGAGGTTAAGTAACTTGCTGAAAGTCACACAGCTAATAGATATAGAGTCAGGATTAGAACCTAGGACTGATGATTCCAAATCTCCTAACCACTGGACATAGAAGAAACAAGTTCTTGTCCTAAAAACAGACTATGAGTTAAAAATAATACCTCGTGTGATCCAGCAACCCCAATAAACACTGACTGTGTCATCCCAGACTCCAGTGTGGGAAATGTGGGGCAGTGAGACTTCTTTTTTAATAAGATAATGTGATTTTTCTCATTTAAAAAAACATTATTTATTTTTAATTGAAGGATAATTGCTTTACAATATTATATTGGTTTCTGCCTCACATCATCATGTATCAGCCACAGTAATGCATATGTCCCCTCCCTCCTGCAGCTTCGTTCCAGCTCCCACCCCATCCCACTCCTCTAGGTTGTCACAGAGCCCTGGTTTGAGTTCCCTAAATCACACAGCAAATTCCCACTGGCTATCTATTTTACATATGGTAATCTATATGTTTCCATGCTACTCTCTCTATTTGTCCCACTCTCTCCTTCTCCAGTCCCCCAGCCTGCAGTGAGACTTTTGTTCCTTCCTAATTGTTTTTGAGCTGTTTCAAATCCTAAAAGATGGTACTGTGAAAGTGCTGCACTCAATATGCCAGCAAACTGGGAAAACTCAGCAATGGCCACAGGACTGGAAAAGGTCAGTTTTCATTCCAATCTGAAAGAAAGGCAATGCCAAAGAATGTTCAAACTACCGCACAATTACACTCATTCACACACTAGCAAAGTAATGCTCAAAATTCTCCAAGCCAGACTTCAACAATACGTGATTGGTAAACTTCCAGATGTTCAAGTTGGATTTAGAAAAGGCAGAGGAACCAGAGATCAAATTGCCAACATCCACTGGATCATCCAAAAAGCAAGAGAGTTCCAGAAAAACATCTATTTGCTTTATTGACTATGCCAAAGCCTTTGACTGTGTGGGTCACAACAAACTGTGGAAAATTCTTGAAGAGATGGGAATACCATACCACCTTACCTGCCTCCTGAGAAATCTGTATTCAGGTCAAGAAGCAGCAGTTAGAACTGGACATGGAACAACAGATTGGTTCCAAATTGGGAAAGGAGTATGTCAAGGCTGTATATTGTCACCCTGCTTATTTAACTTATATGCAGAATACATCATGCAAAATGCCAGGCTGGGTAAAGCACAAGCTGGACTCAAGATAGCTTGGAAAAATATCAGTAACCTCAGATGAGCAGATGACACCACTCTTATGGCAAAAGTGAAGAAGAACTAAAGGGCCTCTTGATGAAAGTGAAAGAGGAGAGTGAAAAAGTTGGCTTAAAACTCAACATTCAGAAAACTAAGATCATGGCATCTGGTCCCATCACTTCATGGCAAATAGATGGGGAAACAATGGAAACAGTGGTTCACTTTATTTATTTGGGCTAAAAAATCACTGACTGCAGATGGTGATTGCAGCCATGAAATTAAAAGACGCTTACTTCTTGGAAGGATAGTTATGACCAACCCAGACAGTGTATTAAAAAGCAGAGACATTGCTTTTCCAACAAAGCTCTGTCTAGTCAAAATTATGGTTTTTCCAGTAGTCATATATGGATGTGAGAGTTGGACTATAAAGAAAGCTGAGAACCAAAGAATTGATGCTTTTGAACTGTAGTGTTGGAGAAGACTCTTGTGAGTCCCTTGGACTGAAAGGTGATCAAATCAGTCAATCCTGAAGGAAGTCAGTCCTGAGTATTCATTGGAAGTATTGATGCTAAAGCTGAAACCCCAATACTCTGGCCACCTGATGCGAAGAACTGACTCATTGGAAAAGACCCCAATGCTAGGAAAGATTGAAGGCAGGAGGAGAAGGAGACGACAGAGGATGAGATGGTTGGATGGCATGGCCGACTCGATGGACATGAGTTTGAGTAAGCTCCGGGAGTTGGTGATGGATAGGGAAGCCTGGCATGCTGTGGTCCATCAGGTCGCAAAGAGTCAGACATGACTGAGTGACTGAACTGAACTGAATTGTTTTTGTTTAACTGATCTCTATATCTTCATTATATATTTATAACCTATTTCTCTCTCAAATTATATCCTACCCCACTTTCTAACCCCTCCACTACCTCTGGCCCCTGACCCTCTTTTTTCTGCTGGAGTCCATGCTGGACACACAAGAAGCATTTGGGAAGCTTCAGGTATTGGCTCAAGACCTCAGTGAATGAGGACATGAGAGGATCCCCACAATGCACTGCCATTTGGGGGTCACACATGCTCCATGTTGTGATATCTTAAGCATATCCCATAGAAACCAAAAATAAATAAAGATAAAGCAGCATTATTAGGTTGTTTTAAGTTTTAAAAAATTTTATTGGAGTACAGTTGATTCAGCTGTCCCTGGTGGCTTAGACGGAAAGAATCTGCCTGCAATGTAGGAGCCCCAGGTTCAATCCCTGGGTCAGGAAAATCCCCTAGAGAAGGGAATGGCTACCCACGCCCATATTCTTGCCTGGAGAATCACATGGACAGACGAGTCTGGCAGACTATAGTCCATGAGGTTGCAAAAAGAGTCAGACATGACTGAGTGACTGACATTTAACTTACAGTTGATTTGCAATATCATGTTAGTTCCTGCTGGACAGCAAACTGAATCAGTTACACATATACATATATCCTCTTTTTTGAAAGATTCTTTTCCCATATAGGTCATTACAGAGCATTGAGTAGAATTCCCTGTAATGTATGGCTGGTTCTTATTATCTATTTTATACATAATGGTGTGTATTTGTCAATCCCAATCTCCCAATAAAACATTTTTTAAAAGTATAGACTTTTCTAAGTAACAGTTTATAAAAGATGTTTTAATATAAATTAATTTCTAAAGAAATAGAATGAATGTACCTACAGAAAGAAAAGAATTCGTCCAATGTTATGGAATGTCACAGATTTTAGTTTGCTGGAAGCAATTCCTAATTCCTGGCATGGTGGCTTTTCACTGACTTCAGATCCTTTCTTATTCTGTCTCCAAAGTGGTCTCTTACGACTGCTGCTCAGTATGCTCCTCCCTATCATGTCTATTTGCACCATCATGCCTTGGGCCATATCATCTCTCTCTCCTTTCTGACTTTCCAATACCACATGTTCTTCAAGCCTGATCCTTATTTCCCCATCTCTGTGAAACCCTACCTGACCCACTGCACCTTTCCAACAAGACTGAAATTCCCTCTGTGTGTTACCCCATAGATACCTATTAAAGGTACTCTCAGGAGATAGGTAGTGGAGTCTGAGGATGAACATTCCAAAATCTAGTGGCTGGGAATAAGAGCATTGCCTGCTCTCTGCAATCCCTCTACAAATGAGGCAATGTGCTTGGTCTTTTTAATAGGATCAAATAGTTTTCTATGAGCAAACTTTTCTTAAGCTGTGATCATATGACATGATCTTGTTCTCTAGAGCTATGCTAATCTATAGCCCATATGTATATAGAAAACAAATGGGCTGTGTGGCAGACTAGTTGGCAGTTTCCTAAGTGCTCACACATTGTGAGTATTCAGTAAGTATTTGCAAAGGGATTACTGGTTGTATTCCTAGCAGACCAGCCATTCAGTTGTATTCAGGTAAAACCTCATGGATTGTCACTATATTAGCAGAGTCACAAACCCCGTGACCAAAGCTTAGCTTCAAATTGCTACTGCGAGCGTGAGCGTGATATTAGCGATGGTTCACTGAGATTCTTCAGCTGAGTTCAAACTCCTCATCTGGTACAAGTGACCTCCTGATGTGTGTATGCCTTGTCCTGAAAATAGTTCATGTGACTGCTGGATTTCATTCTAGCCATTTAGAATTTGGAAAGGTATTATATTAAATTAGACCATGTAGTTTCTCTTTCCTTCCTTCCTCCTTGGCCCCTCCCTTCCTTCCTACTTCCTTCCCTCTCTCTTTCTCTTCCTCCCTCCCTTCCTTCAATACTGCTTCTCTGGTAAGAAATGCTATACTTATGACCCTGTATAAACCTATATCTTCTTATATATCTTTACATGTTATGAAAAACACTTAGTCTACCACATGAAATGCTCTCTGATGCTTCCATTCCATATTTTATAAAAAATAATTGGGGTTTTATCTGCTAGATTGTATTTTATAATCCACCAGTAGAACACAGCCTATCGTTAGAGAGATACTGATAAAGTAGTCAGTAGCCCTTTTAATTTGCTGGGAGAACCAGGATGCTAAAGGGACAGTAGCTAACCCTTATGTCCAGAAATGGCTCTGCACATCCTGAGCAACTTTTAGAGAGCATATTAATGACGATTCTGGGTATGGGGAACAGTAACTGATTTTGTTGTTGTTCACTTGCTCAGTCATCTCTGACTCTCTGTGGCCCCATGGACTGCAACATGCCAAGCTTCCCTGTCTTTCACCATCTCACAGAACTTGCTGAAACTCATGTCCATCGAGTCGGTGATGCCATCCAACCATCTCATCCTCTGTTGTCCCCTTCTCCTCCTGTCTCAGTATTTCTCAGCATCAGGGTCTTTTCCAATGAGTCGGCTCTTCACATCAGGTGGCCAAAGTATTGGAGCTTCAGCTTCAGCATCAGTCCTTCCAGTGGTTATTTTAGGGTTAATTTCCTTTAGGATTGACTGGTTTGATCTCTTTGCTTATTGAAAGAGAGAGAGAGATTAGAATCCCAGAAAGGGAATGCATTTAGAACTCACAAAGGTCCCTAACCCATAACCTCATGAAGTGCCTTCTTTCTTTCTTTTTTTCCTCTCATCTTTGCTTCTCTCTTCTTTATGGCTGAATAGTTAAAGGTATCCAAGACAAGTTTCTCCGAGTCTCATGCTACGGTTTCTCAAGGCAGTCCTAAAGTCTGGGAAACGTGTCTTTGAACCAGCTTTGGTGAGGATCTACCCTGGTCTAATCAGCTGTAGACAGGGACAGAGCCATATAGTACAACGTGGGCATAGGGTTCTACACCTAGAAGTCTGTGGATCTGGGAGGAGCCGGCAGTTGACTGAGGCAGGGTTTATTGTGATACAGAAGGAGAGCTCCCAGAGTGCCCACTAGAGGAGCTGTGTTCATTTGAGCTAGATGAGATAACTGGGTTTTTGTGGCCCTAGCATTTTCAAAGGATGGTCGTGCATTTGTCAAGCAAATCACAGATGACTGTGTTTGACAGATCCAATATTGCTTTGAGGATAAATGGTGAAAATAACAGCATAATAATGGAAAATGAAGACTTTATTTACTTAATTGCCTAGAGATTAATTAAACAGATGAAATCTGTTCCACCATATTATGGAACCGTTTTCCACATTTATCCTAAACATACTGTTGGGGTTATTACTACTTTCATTTGTGTATTCATCTATCTACTCAGCTGATATTTAATAATTCAGAGCAGGAAGGCACAATGCTAGGCGCTAGTGGAAAATAATTTAATCAGATCTAAATCCCATCTTTAAGGACAGTACAGTAAAGAAGGAGAAAAAAATTGAGGTACCCAGATAATTGATGGTGGCATAAAACAAATTATGTATGAATCTAAGATCCGTCTCTTTCTCACTCTGTACCAATGGTTAGGCAATGTGCCATCTCAAAATGTTCACTTCCTCATGTGAAAAAAATTATACTGCCAATTTCAAAAGTTTGTTTAAGAATTAAGAGAGACAACATATTGAATTAATAATAAAAGGGGCCTTTCCTGGAGGTCCAGTGGTTATCACTCTGTGCTTCCACTACAGGGAGTGTGGGTTCGATTCCTGGTTGGGGAACTAAGATCCCACATGCCACATGGCCAAAAAAAAGATGATAATAACATTTTTGGTACATTAGATGCTCAATAAATATTACACTTAAAAAGTATTAGTTACATATAATGTGAGCTTTATATTGGTAAGAATTACATAGAGTTAGGTGTTGATGTATGCCTCTATTTGAAATGTTTACATGCATTTAGTTCTCAAAGAAACAATGAGAAGGGTGCTAGTATCATATCCCCAGTGTGCAGATTAGAAAAATGCAACAAGAAGAGAATGAGTTAATTGCCTGCGATCCCATGGCGACTAAGTGGTGGAGCCGAGACTCTTACTCAGGGTGTCTGATTCCAAAATGCATGCTTTTAACTACCCCGCTGATATATACAAAGGAAGGGATATTTCAGCTTGGTTTGTGAAGGTTGCATTTCAGTCTCTAATGAGTGATTTTCGACTCTGACTGTACATCGTTATCACCCACGAGCATCTAAAAGCTATCAATTCCTGGATGATATTCCAGGGTAGTGGTTCTCAGAGTGTGTTCCCTGACCATCAACATCATATCTTTTATGTGTTTGCTAAGAATGCAAATTGTTGAGCCCTACCCCAGACCTCTCAAATACAAAACTCTGGGGGCTGAGCCCAACATCTGTTTTAATAAAAAGGTTCTGATGTATTTAAAATGTGAGAGGACTATTGCTCCAGACCAATGAAACCAGAATTTACGGGATTTGGACCTGTGCATTGGTATTCAATATTTTTAGAAAGTTTCTCATGGCATTAGAATGTTTAGTCAAGATCAGGAGGCTTTCATGGAAAGTGGTATTGAGTTGTGTCATAAGTGGGGAATATGTAGAGTGAGACCGAAGGAAAATTCCAGGTGGAGGGGCAGTTTGAGCCAAAATATCAAGGACAAGAATGTTGGTGGTGTGAGCTGGAGAAATGCATTGAGACAAGATTTTCTTGAAATTTAACAGTCTAGCAAATCAGTTTGTCAAGCATTTGTCCTTTGTCCCCTTAATACCTCCCTCATGCACATACCAATATCCAGTTTTCTTATTTCTGGGGAAGACTTTTTTCTAGAATTCACATCCACAAGGAGAGAAAAACACACCAGAGCTTAGCTCTGTCACTTCCTCATGGCAGCCCATGTGCTGCAAAGAAGCTGTCCTGAAGTTCTAAACTGGATTTTACAGCTAAGTGACACTAGCTAACTGTGTGTCTTTGGGCAGTTGTGTGAAGCTCAGCTTTCTCATCTGCTTAGTGAAGGGGCTGAACGAGATCATGGTTTCACAGTTGTTGTGCCCAAGTCTCTTGGGCATGGCTGTCTGAGTGAGCCATTCCTGGTTTCTGATAAGTTCCTGTGTGATCTATTGCACATGTTAGAACTTGGAGACTGTGTAGGAACAGAGAATTCAGTTGCTAAAAATAAGTTTGAAAGCCACTTGGCCTTTTCCAGGTACTTCCATGAGTAGCATCTGGACTTCCGTCGTAGCATCTGTGAGCATGTGGTTCAGTCATAACTGTGAGCATGTGGTTCCAGGAGCCAGTTTCAGTTTCTTCCCTGGAGGCTTGGCTGTGGCTTCTTGTGTCCTTTTGTCCCCTGTCTCCTTGGTCCTTGCTCAGATCAAGAAGAACTCTCAATTTCGGAGAAGTATCCCTATCTTTCCCCTTTAGGGTTTCAAATGATCCTTGTGTGCTGATGCCGAGTTTGGTAATTGTTATAAAACTAAATATCCCCAGGAGGAAAGCACTTCACATGTTATTCAGGTCTGTGTAGATTTTTTTTCTGTTTTCTCACCAGTTGAGCAATTTTCATGATAAAAGATGATCTGGGACATAAACAGGAAACTGAGATCTTGTTTGAGCCTAAGAAGTTTTCTTTAGGACCCAAAAGTGAGCTCATGGCTTACTCGGGGCCTTATGAAGTTTTGCCTGAGTGAAAGTGTTGTAATCATTTACTCAAAACATATTTGCTGATGGTCTACCAAGGATATTACCAAGAATTTTAAAAAAAAATAGAATCCTACTTCTTTGAAATTTGTATCTAAGTATGGAAGACATACAAGTGCAGTTGCGTAAGTGATGTGATTAAACCATGCAAAGCAGTTGTTCTAAGACTTGGCTGTGCATGGAAATCACCTCGGAGCTTTAAGACATTGCAGATGACTTGATCCAACCCCAGAGGTTTTGATTTCATTGGTTTGGGGAGGGCTTCACGCCTCCGGATATTCCAAGGCTCCCCCAGTGACTCTTATGAGCAGCCACATTTGAGAATCACCAAGGTAAGGAAGCAGATCAAATTCTTCAGTGAGATGAGGGATACTGCTGGAGGCAGAGGCCGACTAGCAGTGAAGCAAGGGTGAGAGGTATCTGGAGAAGAAAAGGGGCGGGGAGAGAGTTGGATACAAGGGCACTGCAGGCAGGAGGGATAGGAGTCAAGACAGCTGGGAGCTGCTCTCGATGGAGAACTAAGTCAGTCAGTCTGTCTAGTTCTGGCCTCCTTCCTGTGTCATCTTAGATACATGTCCATTGCTCTGTGTCACAGTTTCCCATCCACTCAAATATAACTAATGATAACTGTTCTCTGTAAGTGTTTTGCTTTAAGGTCAAATGAGATGAGGAAAAATTAAAAGATAGTATATTGATGATCATTAGGCAAAAAATAAAGCACTAGAGTAAAAACCTCTTTCATTCAGCTTCTTTGGGGAAAGAACTGTTTCACATAAGTGCACTTTCTCTGTAGCTGAGCACAGGCTTTCTCCAGTTGCAGTGAGTGGGGCTACTCTCTAGCTGCAGTGCTTGGGCTGCTCATTGCAGCGGCTTCTTATGCTGTGGAGCACGGGCCCGAGGGCATGGGGCTCAGTCATTGTGGTGCACAGGCCTAGTTTCCCGGCAGCGTGTGGGATTGAACTCCTGTTCCCCGCACTGACAGGCAGACTCTCAACCACTGGACCACCAGGGGAGCCCACATAAATGAACTTTTTAAGTAACTGAAGTTTAGCCATTCAACACAATAATCATTAACAAAAATCATTTTATTTTTCCTAACATAGGTCATTTGCAGCCCTATTTTCTTAAACTGAGTTAACTGATGTCATTAGTCCCCTGCTTCCTGTTTTCTCTGCCTGCAGCCTCTTGGCGCAGATGTCAGATAGTGAACTGTGATATAATAACAGTTAGGGCCTTAGGACCAGAAGACGCATAGTAGATTTATGGTGTGGAAGGTTGGGTTTTGGGTTCTTCGGTCTGTTTTTCATAAGTTTTCTATTTGTCTTGCTATCTGGGTACCAGCTGTTGATTCTCATTGTTTTAAATTTGACTTTTCCTTTCTAACTTGCTGCCTCTTATCTATTCAGAACTGAAAAATCAGAAAACCAATTTTTGAATGAGATTGAAAATAAGAATAGAAAGACTAAGTGTCCAATTTTGCTGGACAGAGTGGGTTATGAGATGTCTTTAGTATGTGAATGTTTTCATGTCTATGTTGCCTTTCTAAGCTGACTTTCTGGGTCCTACTCTTACATGGATATCTCATGCAAGACTGGGCTCTATATGTGGAAGGTTGGAGGCCCACAGGAATTAGATTGTAAAGATTCTCAGCCTTCCTTTTTCTGGCTGTTGGCCATAGAATTCTAAGGTTCCCCATTCCTACCACCAGAATTGTGTCCTTGTCAGACCAGATATTGAATATTTGCTACCAAATATTTATTGTTTACAAGGTAGAGGTAAGGAAAAGTAGATAGGTCCAAACTCAGGAGGGCAGGAGTGTCTGGAAGCAAAAAGCCAGAAGGGAGTTTTAACCACTTTCCCCAGGGAGAAGAAAGTGATATGGAATATGGAACCTCGGGTGGAAAGGAAGTGATAGAAATAATCAGGTGCGAGATGGTTGAGGGTCAATGACAGAAGTTTAGACCAGCTTTACTATGGGGTACATTTTCTGTGCTCTTTTTGTTTCTGTGTTTTTGAGAGCTGCTGACTCCCTGGCAGGTCTCCAGGACACGAGTTGTAACCATTACAGGCGGCAGCTGCCAGAGGCAACCACCCTGCAGGCCCCGCGAGTCCCCATGTTCTGTGGGTCCTCATGGAGAAGACAGGCCTCCTTCAGAAAGTAGCGTTCTGAGTAGTAACCTGAATGCCTCCCCATCCTGTTGTCTGCTATCCCTGTGGTCACGGAGCTTCTGACTCTCCTTTCCTCCCCAGGTCAGTGGCCGGATTGGATAAGGAGGCAGACCTGGTGCACATGGAGGTGCGGACAGCCGACGGACGTGAGTGCTGCGGCCCCAGGCTGGGCGGGGCCTCTGCCTGCAGGCCTCTCTCCTCCGCCCCGCCCCCACCAATTTGCATTTTAATGACTTGGGAAGATGAAAAGCACTGAGCTCCCTTACCGTCATATCCATCTTTATTTCCTAGAGTGGGGGAGAGGCCTTCAGTCCCAGGGGAGACGTTTCATTGAAATAAACTCTCAGGAATGAATTTTCTGGGGATGGGAGTTAATGTGATGAATTTTGAGGCTCCTGTTAGTAATTTCCCGGCATCTTCAGTGTAATTCAAATAGGAATATCCATAGCTCATCGTGGTATTTTGCATTCATGTGGTGAATTGCAGGGACTGCAGGCTTTAAAAAAAACTAAACCTTTACATAGTCAAGATTACAAAAAAAATGTAACTGGAAAAATTATTTGCCAAACTATTTGTTCATCTGTTCAGCAAATATTTAGGGATGGCCTACTGTGTGCCAGACAAGTTTCTCAGCCCTGGAAAATACCATGCTGAGCAAGACCTCTATTGTCCCTGAAAATTAACAATTGAACCCAGGATTTCACACCTGTGACCCCTTTGTACATCATGCACCAATATGCATCTTAAACAGAATTTGACTGATAAAGTATCATTTTGTACCAACTTAAGACTAAACTGAAACTGAAACTGAAAGTATCCATAGGACCCTTTCCTGTCCAATAAAAAAAAAGATTAACTTAAAATGTATTAAATATGTGAATATATATGATATACATGAAATATGTAAAATACATGAAAACTAATTAGCATATTCTAGGTCATAAATAGACCCAAATAATCCATGAAAATAACAGTGACCTACCAGTGCAGCAGATCAAAGTACCATACTGTGAGTTGAGGCCCTGCATTCTGCCACCCATTAGCTATGAGACCGAGATCCCCTAACCTCTCTGTTCTCCGGCTCCCTATTATGTGGGGGCATTCATCCTTGCCCTGCTCACCTCAGGGTTATGGGTTGAATGTACAAACATAAGGAGATTGTGTTTGGCCTGTATGCTGACATTAGGGTATCATTCAGGATACATTAAGTAAAGAAGCCACATGAGCTGTGTCATTGGGAAATCTACTGCGTTTGAGGCCAAACACAGATGTATGATAGAAACATGTACTTTGGGGAATATATTTTATTTGCTTTACTTTTATTTTTAAAAGAGTTAGAAGGCAATTGACATGTTACTCTATGCCTGTCAGTCTACTGAATTCCTTCCTTCCTGCCTTCCTTTCTTCCTTTTTCTTTTTTGATTCTTGAATAAATGTAAGTCTCTGAAGCATCCAAGAGAGAGGGATGACCCACACTCTTTGTACATTTTTTTTTTTAACAGAAGAACTATTTAAGATTTAGGGAGATAATGCCACATATTCAAATTCAGTGATCATAAGTGTGGTGAAACCTGAATTCTAAATTACTCTTACGGCTGAGGAGAAAAAAACAATAACAAAAAAACAAAACAAAACGGGAACACTGGAGGAAGGATGAGATGGAGGGATTTGAAGGGGTGTAGTAGAGGAGCCAGAGGGAAGAAGACAGCAGCTCTCAGAAGATGAACCACAGACCAGTTTTCAGGACAAACCCAGCCCTGGCCTTGATTGCATGTCAGCCTTTTTAAGCCGTATATGTGATCTGTGGTATCTGCCTGAGTGACCTTCTACCTGATACAGTAATCCCTTCTCCAGCAACCTCTTCTAGTGTGTCCTCAGTTTCCATGAGCTCAGGCTTAACACATATCCTTTTCTGTTGATGGGCAACTCCCTTTTTTAAAAAAGTAATTTCTTACATTAAGCTTAAACTTATTTTCTGAAAGTTCAAGAATTCTGAACTTATTAGAATAAGGCCTATAGTGCAGGATTGCAGTGAAATTTTGTAAGATTAAAAATGCAAAACATAGAAAAGTTCCTGGCCTATTGTCAAAAGTTGAAAAAAGCAGAGTCGACTTAAAAAATAGTCACAACCTAAAGTTGAGAGTTATGTTTTATTCAGTGGAAATTTTTGGGACTTCAAGCCTGGGAGACAGCATCTCAAATAACCCTGAGAGAGCTGATCTGAGGAGGTGGGTGGAGTAGTCAGGTTATATAGAATTTTGCAGCAGAGGGCAGGTAGTCTGAACATCAGAAGTATTTTGTGAATTAAAGAAAAGCCAGATATTCCAAATTAAAGAATATAGCACTTTTCTTCATATGGGAAGATGCAAGAGTCTGGGCTCACTGAAATCATTCCTTTCATATCTGGGGCCAGTATCCTGTGTTTTTCACATCCTGAGTTCCTCAGTGCTCACCATAGGGAGTGGCTGCAGCCTGGTGCCTGCCAGATCACAGGTATTCTCCTCCATCCTAAGTACTTTTAGGGCTCAGGAATTCACATTCGGAGGGTCGGAATTGCTGATAATGTGAAATCGTTGTGTATTGATATAGCAGGAAACATTCCATTTCTCAGCAGACAGAAATATAAACAGGGATAAATGTCATGTGCCACACTTATGTTAAAGTATATATAGTATATATTAATTCTGTGTGATTTTTTAGGTTTTATAAAATCAATTTTTCAACAGTTCCAAGAATCTTTATTTCAACCCAGTGAATTGACTCTAACCACCCCTTTATTTAGAAAGTGCACATAAGACTGAGCTGAACTGGGGATGTTTTATTTTGCATACGCTAATGAAATGCATGATTTCTTTCTTCTTTGATGTGTGGTGAATGCTTTTTTACACACTCATGCATACACATACATCTCTATCTTTTTGATCATTGCAACATGGCACAAAATATATTTTATTTCCTTCCCCCTCACCCCGATGTGGTAATTTAAACTTGAATTTGCCTTAGACTTGAATTTCACCAAATTCACATGGGTAGCCTAGTGATAGAATAAAAACATGAACACAAAACTCTCAACACACTACAAATGAAAGAGAACTTCTAATAAAGATCAACTATGAAATATCCAATGCTAACATCATATTTAATAATGAGATGTTGAATGCTTCCCTTCATAAGTGTAGGAAAAAGTCAGGGATGTTTACTGTTAACTCCTCTTTTCAATATTATGCTGAAAGTCCAGTCAGTGCATGAAAAGTAGGAAAATGAAATGTAATTCATATAGATTACAAAGGAAAAAACTGAACTGTTGTTATTCTCATTGACATGATTCTCTTTGTAGAATATCACAAGGAATCTGGGGGGAAAAAGCTTCTAGAACAAATATGGAAAGCAGGGTTATAGGATACAAAACATTCAGTGGAGAGAGGATGATAATTTTTAATGAATGGCTTTGGAAAAGTTTGGGCAACCATATGGGAAAAACAAACCTTTACCTGTGATTTACAACTTACACAAAATCTAACTCAAAATGGATCATATTTCTAAATATAGAGTATAAAATTATAAAGCTTTTGGAAGAAAATAGAGGAGAAAATCTTTTTGACCTTAGATTGACACCAAGAGCAAAATTGATAAAAGATTGATAAATTAGACTTCATCAAAATTTTAAAAAAATTGTTCTTCAGGAGACATAGTGAAGACAGTGGGAGAAATTATCTGTAGGTTGTATAACTAACAGAGGGCTTCTACCCAGAGCACATAAAGAACTTCTAAAACATAGGAGTAAGAAACAACCCATTAAAAAATAGGAAAAAGGTTGAACAGAACATTTACCAAGGAAAACATAAAGGTGACAAATAAACACAACTATTTGTGTTTGTATATTAAATAATACCTAGATCCCTTGAGTCCTTTTGTAATTCATGTATTTAAAAGAATAATAATTTCTCTAAGAATCTTAAATCAGGCAAAATAGTGGATCTTAGATAATTATTTTTTTTATTCCTCAGACTTTCCTTCACTATTCCACTTCTTTTGGCATATTGTAAAGTCTATTCATTAATCAGCCTGTTTCAGACCCTTAACCCTATGTTATACATTTGCCAATTGCTATTTTGAAAATTATAGTCAAAGGGATCTCAAGCAGTGAATTCTATTTCTCTTCATCTTCTTGCATCTCCATTCACATGGCCATTTTGCTCAACAGGTAGCATTCATGACCATCCTCTGGTGAGCAGTTTTCATTGCAGATTCCTGGGGTCCCCCCAGAGGTTTTGGTTTAGAGGGTTTGATACAGGACCTGGGAGTCTCCATATAATGAAGCGCACACTCCCAACGTGATTCAGGAACACTGCTGTGTGGCTCCTGTACCTTGCACGGTACTGAAGTCACAGCCCAGGGACAGTTGTCCTCAAGAAGCCTGGAGAAGGAGCCTTGGTACTGGGGTCGGGAAGTACTCTGCTCTGTAGCACCTGCAGAGCAGCACAGCAGAAGTGACCGAGCACACCACAGCGTCTCCGCGTGTGTCCATTGGACAGCACTGCCCTGGAATGAAGGGACTGCAGGTGTGGCCTCAGGGCGTGCGGCTCTTCAGTGCCGTGGTGTGGCACTGACAATCCTGTTTCTAAACTTGGCCCCCGCACTCTGGAATAAATCCAACATGAATAGGCCCCTTTTCTTTTTTTGCTGTAAGGATCTCCACTCTTCCTTCCCCAGTCCTGGTCCTCCTCTTTGGCAGTCAGATTTCCAGATTAAACTAAAACCGATGAATTCTCTCTTGGCTTGGCACAGTTTAAATAGGGCAAAGCCAATCAATTTGGTTAATAACAGTGTGAAACATTTTTCTGCTGTGAGATTAAAGATTCAAATGGCTTTTTCTCCCATTCTCTTCTGGAAATCATCTCTCTCTGAATGTCATCAATGTCCCCTGTGAATACTTCTATTCATGTTCTCCTTCTCTTTCTTTCTCCTTCACTCACTTACTCAGTCACATACACATTCTCCATCCAAGAGACAACTGAGTGTCAATAGATTGTTAATGTGGTGTGCTAAGAGTTAGGGCTTCCCTGGTGGCTCAGCTGGTAAAGAATCTGCCTGCAATGCGGGAGACCTGGGTTCGATCCTTGGGTTGGGAAGATCCCCTGGAGGAGGGAACAACTACCCACTCCAGTACTCTGGCCTAGAGAATTCCATGGACTGTGTAATCCATGGGATTACAAAGAGTCAGACACGACTGAGTGACTTTCACTAAGAGTTAAGTTGGGGAATTAACCCTGTCAGTTAGAGTCTGTTTGACCTTGCACAAGCTTTTCTAACCTTTTTGTGATCTTACAGTATTTCACATGTTTGAAAACACAAATATAAGGGATATTTTTTGGTATCATTTTTTCATCAATTGTCTAACAAGGTTCTTATGTGGAGTAAAATTTACAATGAGCAGATTTCAATTCAGTGAACAAACATTTAACCATTAAGCCAACCCCAAAATGATGCTGACTGTTTTGTGAAGTAGTGAGTTTCTCTTCATTGGAAATTCTCAAGCATAAGCTATATGTGTGCCTTGTAGGACTCTGAAATAAGTGCACCTGTACATGAGCAAAGGGTTTTTAAATGTCTAGACTTCACATTTCTAGAATAAAAACCCATAGCATGTGTAGTACCATTCCTTGTCTTGGAAGCATTATCAACACTTCATGAGTTACTGTACCTTCTCACTAAGCCAAGATTAAACCCACTACAACTTAACAGAGCACTCAGGCAGTCATTAGTAAGGCAAATAATTTTGCCTTAAAGAATCCGCCTGCAATGCGAGAGAAACTGGATTTGATCCCTGGGTTGGGAAGATTCCCCTGGAGAAGGGAAAGGCTACCCACTCCAGTATTTGGGCCTGGAGAATTCCATGGAGTGTATAGTCCATGGGGTCGCAAAAAATTGGACACGACTAATTGGCTTTCACTTTCACTTGATAAAGAATCTCAGAATTAAAAAAAAATAGTTGGACTGGATTTGAAGTTTTCAAATTGTATCACTTTCCAAAAAGCACCAAGATATGTAACAATTGGCCCAAGGTCACACGTGGATAGTTCGTGACAGGGAAAGAACCAGAATGTGGATTCTGGTCTGATTCTCAGCCTGGTTTTCTTTTCACAGTTTAAATACACAATGGTTAGGATTACTGGTTCTGGTGTCCAATCACCTGGGTGCAAATCCCAGCTCTGTCACCTTCTAGAGCCATGGAATTCAGGTACATTTACTTAGTCATTGCTTAAGATCCCTCATCTATGAAAAAGAATGATGATAATTGTAACTTCTTATCTGGGTTGCAATAATTCCTGCATGGCTCTTACGTTCCTGTAATAATCAGTTTAACACATTTTTTTTATAGAGCCAGACAACAGAGTGAGGGCTCAAAATGTTACTTACTGTCATCATCATTGTTACCCCCTAGTCATCATATTCACAACCAGTGTATTTAGTGGGTGGAGCAGAAAGAGCCTTGGATGGAGCATTAGGAATCCTAAGGCATTTAGAATTGCTATGATTTCTAAATGTCTATAACTCTGTGAGATTACCCCCATGCCATAGGAAGGAAAAGACACTACAATTTTCCTGTGGGTACTAAAAAGTTTCACCAAAACTCTGAATCCATAAGCACAATAGGAAGGAATGGTAGCTCTCTTTTCTTTTCTTGCTGTTTTGTAGTACCTACCTTGTCTCGGGTGCTGTATTGGGTATTTTTTCGATAATGTCAGTCTCTGTTGTTTTGCACTATGCCTACAAATAGGTTAGTCCCACTCCCCAGGCAAGAAAAGGGAGGCTTTTGGAAGCTAAGTAACTTTTCAGAGTTTCTTGGAATCTGCTCCATTTCACATATTGGCATTTGAGAGTTAATGCTGTTATTTAAAATAAATAGCTCCTGAGTATTTCTCTAAGAAAAGACCTGAAGAGCAGAATTTGTTTTTTGTTCACAATTTTAATTCACTTTTTAAAATTTTGACAATATGTGTATACCCAAAGGGATGGAAGTTGAGAGAATCATGGGAAGTTTTTTGTTTTTTGTTTTTCTCTCTGAGATGGCAGGAGGCATGACATTTAGGATTGTTTGAATATTTAATACTCTTAAAAGTAAAATATACTCATAAATCTGAAGGTAACAAAAATGTAATGTAATTCAGTTCAGCTTAACTTGCATTGCAGTTCAGTTCAGTTCAGTCACTCAGTCGTGTCCAGCTCTTTGAGACCTCATGGACTGCAGCACACCAGGCTTCCCTGTCCTTCACCATGTCCCAGAGCTTGCTCAAACTCATGTCCATTGAGTCAGTGATGTCATCCAACTATCTCATTCTCTGTCTTCCCCTTCTCCTCCTGCCTTCAATCTTTCCCAGCATCAGGGTCTTTTCCAGTGAGTTCTTCACATCAGGTGGCCAAAGTATTGGAGTTTCAGCTTCAGCATCAGTCCTTCCAATGAACACTTGGGACTGACCTCCTTTAGGATGGACTGGTTGGATCTCCTTGCAGTCCAGGGGACTCTCAAGAGTCTTCTCCAACACCACAGTTCAAAACCATCAATTCTTTGGTGCTCAACTTTCTTTACGGTCCAACTCTCACATCCATACATGATCACTGGAAAAACCATAGCTTTGACTAGACGGACCTTTGTTGGCAAAGTCATGTCTCTGTTTCTTAATATGCTGTCTAGGTTGGTCATAACTTTCCTTCCAAGGAGCAAGCATCTTTTAATTTCATGGTTGCAGTCACCATCTGCAGTGATTTTGAAGCCCCCCCAAAACAAAGTCTGTCACTGTTTCCACTGTTTCCCCATCTATTAGCTATGAAGTGATGGGACCAGATGCCATGATCTTAGTTTTCAGAATGTTGAGTTTTAAGCCAACTTTTTCACTATCCTCTTTAACTTTCATCAAGTGGCTCTTTAGTTCTTCTTCACAATCTGCCACAAGTGTGGTGTCATCTGCATATCAGAGGTTATTGATATTTCTCCCGGCAATCTTGATTCTAGCTTGTGCTTCATCCAGCCCAGTGTTTCTCATGACGTACTCTGCATATAAGTTAAATAAACAGGGTGACAATATATATCCAGCCTTGATGTACTCCTTTCCCTATTTGGAACCAGTCTGTTGTTCCATGTCCAGTTCTAACTGTTGCTTCCTGATCTGCATACAGTTTTCTCAAGAGGCAGGTCCGGTAGTCTGGTATTCCCATCTCTTTTAAAATTTTCCAGAGTTTGTTGTGGTCCACACAGTCAAAGGCTTTGGCATAGTAAATAAAGCAGAAGTAGATGTTTTTTCTGGAATTCTCTTGCTTTTTCGGTTATCCAATGGATGTCGGCAATTTGACCTCTGGCTCCTTTGCCTTTTCTAAATCCAGCTTGAACATCTTGCAGTTCACGGAACACGTACTGTTGAAGCCTGGCTTGGAGAATTTTGAGCATTACTTTACTAGCGTGTGAGATGAGTGCAATTGTGTGGTAGTTTGAGCATTTTTTGGTATTTTGCATTTACTGAAGCTTTATAAAGTCAGTGCTAGGAGAGAAGCAAAGATGGCAAGACTTTACTCCAGGCTTCTAAGGAGGTGATTCTTTTGGAAAGGTTTGACACAGTGAGAAATGCTGGACTTCACCGTGAAACTCATTGATGTAGATGGATGAGAAACTTGCCTTACAAAACTCCTGGTGGAGATGTGGCATATTGGGAAGACTAAGGATGCTGGGGTATCTTCTTCATCCTCTTTCAGAATTCCTAAGTTCTCTGATTAACCTCTATGTAGCACAGATCCCAAGGCATGTTCACATGTGTAAATATTCCATCTCTGTCACTGGTCTGGGATTCCTCTCAGGGCAAGAATCAGACTTATATTCTCAGGTTTCTGGAAACTCAGGGGAGTGTCTGATGCTACACCTTCTCTATACACTGTGACTAAATACAAAAGAAATGAATCAGTGAGTCTAAAGTCACCCCTTCTCACCAAATGAGACCCTTGGTCCACCATCTGCAAGATGGGGAGGCATGAGGCTGGCACAGTGGTGTGATGGTACCACCTTACAGCTAGTCAATAAAGTTATGAAGCAGATCTCTATTCCCAGTGTAAGGAACAAAGCCTTCAACTTTTAGTTTTTGTAAGTAGAGGAGTGACTGTACCAAATCTTAGAAATACTTTAGAACAGCATTTGATATTTAGAAATACACCAATCGTGAAGATTATGTGACTCTCACTCATTTGGGAAATCCCTCTCAGGTTTTACCACAAGAGTAAGTAACCAAATGAGAATTTCATTTAGTCTAGTCTTTCTGGTTTTAAGTTCAAAAATAAGGATTTACCAGTTCAGTTCAGTTCAGTCGAACAGTTGTGTCTGACTCTTTGTGACCCCATAAACCACAGCACGCCTGGCCTCCCTGTCCATCACCAACTCCTGGAGTCCACCCAAACCCATGTCCATTCAGTTGGTGATGCCATCCAACCATCTCATCCTGTCGTCCCCTTCTCCTCCTGCCCTCAGTCTTTCCCAGCATCAGGGTCTTTTCCAATGAGTCAGCACTTTGCATCAGGTGGCCAAAGTATTGGAGTTTCAGCTTCAACATCAGTCCTTCCAATGAACGCCCAGGACTGATCTCCTTTAGAATGGACTGGTTGGATCTCCTTGCAGTCCAAGGGACTCTCAAGAGTCTTCTCCAACACCACAGTTCAAAAGCATCAATTCTTCTGTGCTCAACTTTCTTTATAGTCCAACTCTCACATCCATACATGACCACTGGAAAAACCATAGCCTTGACTAGATTACTTTGTTGGCAAAGTAATGTCTCTGCTTTTTAATATGCTATCTAGGTTGGTCATAACTTTCCTTCCAAGGAATAAGCATCTTTTAATTTCATGGCTGCAGTCACCATCTGCAATGATTTGGGAGCTCAGAAAAATAAAGCCAGCCACTGTTTCCACTGTTTCCCCATCTATTTGCCATGAAGTGATAGGACCAGATGCCATGATCTTAGTTTTCTGAATGTTGAGCTTTAAGCCAACTTTTTCACTCTCCTCTTTCACATTCATCAAGAGACTCCTTAGTTCTTCTTCACTTTCTGCTATAAGGGTGGTATCATCTGCATATCTTAGGTTATTGATATTTCTCCCAGCAATCTTGATTGTAGCTTGTGCTTCCTCCAGCCCAGTGTTTCTCATGATGTACTCTGTGAATAAGTTAAATAAGTATGGTGACAATATGCAGGATTTATCAATGTCCACCAGTTATAATGTAATTATATAATACCTTCCAAGGGCTTTCCCTACCTCAACATCCACATACAGTTTTTACTCTCTTTCTTAAAAATTCCCTTCTCTCATAGAACACTTCTCCATCCAGGGTAAACACAAGCACTCTCTCCTTTTTCAAGTCCTCCTTGATTATTCCAGCTCAGGCATGCTTTTTCTTGTCTGAACACCTATAGCATTTAGAGGAAATGAACAGTAATGTCAATCCAGAGTATGACTTTACTAGTAGGACTTGTGCTATCATGGTCTTCTGATTCTCCACAATAAAGCAGAACATTACTTGCTATTAATTGAATGTATGAAGGATACTGAGTGTTAAATCCCCTTTTTTCTCTCTTCATAATAAAAAAAGAACTAATTTTTTTTGATCTTTTAAAATGTATGCTTTTAATATGCTATGTACCAAGCATATTTCATGCCTAATCTTATTTAATCCTGATGACAGTCCTGAGAGACAAATACTAGCTTGTTTGCACTTCACAGCTGAAAAGTGGTACTACTGCTTAACCAAGGATAATCAGCAAGTAGCAAGTTCAGGATTTGAATTTCACACTTTTCCTTATAGCATGTTAAAAAGCAGAGCTATTACTTTGCCAACAAAGGTCCGTCTAGTCAAAGCTATGGTTTTCCCAGTAGCCATGTTTGGATGTGAGAGTTGGACCATAAAGAAGGCTGAATGCTGAAGAATTGATGCTTTTGAACTGTGGTGTTAGAGAAGACTCTTGAGAGTCCCTTGCCCTGCAAGGAGATCAAACCCATCAATACTACAGGAAATTGGTCCTGAATATTCATTGAGAGGACTGATGCTGAAACTGAAACTCCAATACTTTGGCCACCTAACTCAAAGAGCCAACTCATTAGAAAAGACCCTGATGCTGGGAAAGACTGAAGGCAGGAGAAGAAGTGGACAGTTAAATGGTTGGATGGTATCACTGACTCAGTGGACATGAGTTTGAGCAAGCTCCTGTAGTTGGTGAAGGACAGGGAAGCCTGGCGTGTTGCAGTCCATGTGGTTGCAAAGTGTCAGACATGACTGAGCAACTTAACAACAACTTTCTACCTTCAGAGGCCTTTCTCTCACACCACAATATCCTTGAGAGATCTGGACTTCCTTTTTATCGGGCATCTTGTATTATTAAAACATACAAAAGTGCCACAGGCATGGGACTTCCCTGGTGTTCCAGTGGTAAAGAATCTTCCTGCCAATGCAGGGGTGGGGTGGTCCAGGAAGATTCCACATGCCAATGGGCAACTAAGCCCTTCTACTGAGCCTGTCCTCGCGAGCTGGAGAGCCACAACTGTTGAAGCTGCACTCCCTAGAGCCTGTGCTCTACAATAAGAGAAGCCACTGCAATAAGAAGCCCTCACACCACAACTAGAGAAAGCCTGCATGTCGAAACGAAGACCAGTCCAGCCAAAAATAAAATAAATGAATAAATTTTTTTAAAAAGGTGTCATAGTCATTAGAAGCCTATTTGGGGATCTCAAGTTATATGATAAATATCTGCTTTCAGTTTCATCATAGAATCTTTATTCAGCCTCATTTGGAGATAATGTCCCAAGTCCAAGTTTAAGACCTTTGGCAAATTAGAGGCTTGAGCCAAGTGGTGACTCCTGCTCACCATACGACACCCATAATCTGCTGTGGCCTCCAGTCATTTCCACCTGGTAGCCTGGCCTGCCTGACTCATTCCTCTCCCCAAGCCCCCCACTTTGGTTCTCCCCAGGCAGCGGGTGCAGTAACACTTATTATTGTGTCTCTTTGTTTTGGAAAATAAAAGTATTGAGGCTTCTCAAATATGAGTCTGACCAAAGACTACAAGGGCCCTGACTTTTAAAACTCATTTTAGTGCCGCTTTCCTGTTGAATTGGACCTTTGGTTCCATGCTGGGCAGTGGCAAGCAGGGTGGGTGCTAGCAAATAGGACAAGTTTGGCAGAATAGCTCACCTACCAGGGGCCAAGGTTTAGGTAGGTTTTGGTTTTGTTCAGGGTGGCCTCGAATACACCTGAATCTTTTTTCAAAGTGTCCAAGTGTAAGAGTAAATAATAAATAGACAGGGAGGAAATGAGCCCGTGGGAGGGATAAACAGATGTCCTCCTGTGCACACCTTTGATTACTGGTATAAGGAGCTTTCCAGGTCGCTTGCTGGCAAGAAAGAAGCGGGTTGTCATGTCAACACTTGTGGTTTCTTTACATGTATTTACAGCTTTTCGCTGGGTTTTAGTGCTTTAGGAACAAATTACTCAGGCAGTGTGGGGCCAAGAATATTCCTGGTGGACAGGCCATGTGCTCCAAACGGTAACCTGGGCTTCTTGCCTTCCCTGTCCTCCCAGCCAGACGTGCAAAGCCAGGCCACTCTTGGCTTTCTGTGCGGACAGAGACAAAGAGGAAGAGGGCTGCAGGCTGCACTCAGGGAATAGGAAGCAAGCTGGTCCTGCTAATGATTCAGGCGTAGGGGGATGGGGCGCTGTCTTTTCTCTAGAGGGTAGGGAGGGACCAAATCACAGAATCGAGATGCACAATGAATGTCTCCTGGGCTTGTTTGGGCTGTGGGTTTGCTTTGTTTGGCCTTGTACTGTTTGGCCTGTATCATATTTTAAATTTAAATTAGCTGTCAATTTTTTAAACATTAGGAAATTTCACGCTTAAAAAGTTGGGACCTTTACCTTTATGTAGAAACTCAGAACATCTTATTCCTGCATCTCAGTGATGACTGATGCAGAGAAGCAGCTCCCCCATAAAGAGGCAAGTGTTGGTCATGTTACTATAGTCCCAGCTGTTCCGCAGTGATCCCAGACACTGGGGCCATGTGCCAGGTGTCATTCATCATCTTTCCCCAACTCAGTTTCCTCTTGTGTTATTCGCCTGGCCCCTTAGACATTTGATTTCGATAGGCTAGTTGTAAAAGACCTTCTGTTTCACAGAAAAATATCTGGGCCTTGTCCCCTGTCAGTCAGAACTGTTGCTGGTTTTTGACCCAGGAGGGATTAGCTGAGGTTAGGGTTGAGAGACGATGCTGGCTCCTTTCCTCAGGTTCACCCAGTTTCCAATCCATCCTGCACCTGAGTAGCAGTTGTGAAATGGATACAGCAAGCAACCCAGATGGGAAGGGCTTGTTGAGGCAAGTGGCAAGGGTCATGGATAGAAGAAGAGAGATTCTGGAAGCACTTTAGGGACAGAATTCGAGGTTTGGACCAGCTGGGTTGCATGTCATGTGGAAGAAAGAAAAGTGAAGAGGCTTGAGCTGCTGGGCAGATGATGAGACTGCTGATGGAGAGAATGAACTCAGTGTTTGATGTGTCTGGGTTTAGGATACCAAAGCAAATTGACTTTGCCCTGATATAGACATTTGAAAAGTAGGGCTATCACACGTAATGAATTCATTTCCTACCAAAACACGTTTCTTTGTTAAATTAGCATTGTGTTCATTAATAAATGTGTGTAATAGCTAGCTACAGATATGTGTGAACCCCTTCTTAGACAGCAGGGCCTTTCAGAATAGAAAATCTCTGCCTCATTCACTGCCATATCCCTGGTGCTTTAAAAATAATATCCACTACGTTATATACACACAAGAAGTACTTGCTGGATCATTCCATCAATCACTTAATTAAAGGACAAGAATTATGGATAGTTTAAAGTACCCTTGTTATAAACTCAGTTATTATAAATTTTTGCTCATTTAAAGTTTTGCCCTCATTTATCTCTGCTGCTTACCACTCCTTCCAATGTCGCCTCCAGTACTCACACACACCTGCGCACATATTTAAGTGGGCAAGTGCATTAGATGTATGTAGTAATGCATGTCATTTTAGGCAATAATAAAGAGTTCTCTGCTTTTAATCCTAAAGTGATCTTTACTTTTTACTTTGACCCATTTATTTTTAAAGCAAGTGCATGCAGAGGTTTCTTTATAGAAACACACCTGTAGACTGTTGGATTCCTCATTCAGTGCATAGATTTCAGGGGTTGATTGAGGAAGGTTCAGCTGCTAGGTCTTTAGAAGATTTTACAAGTAATTATATAATAAGTAAATATATTTTTATTGTAGACAAAATAAAGATGTGTATAAAATAAAAAGGAAAGGCCCCACTTCAACTCTGTCTCGTTAAGCCGATTCCTTTCCCCAGAATTAATCATAGCTCATTTGTGTAGGTATTCTTTAAAAACATTTTATTTCTATGCAGTTATGGCACAAACCTATATTTATAAAGACATCTTTATTTGATTTTTTTTTTCATTAATTGGATCATGCTGTGGGTGCTCATGCATGCTCAGTCGCTTCAGTTGTGTCTGACTCTTTGCAACTCCATGGACTGTAGCCCGCCAGGCTCCTTTGTTCATGGGATTCTCCAGGCAAGAATACTGGAGTGGGTTGCCATACCGTCCTCCAGGGGATCTTTCTGACCAAAGGATCGAACCTGCGTCACCTGTGTCTCCTACATTGCAGGTGGATTCTTTACCACAGCACCATCTAGGAAGTCTCTTTTATTCACAGTATGGTGCTTTGTTACATCTGTACCTTTGATTATTTAAATGTTTCTTAGTTCATGGACATTTAGCCATGGTTTCTGGTTTTCCATTGCTGTGAATAATGCCACAATGAACATTTTTGCCATTGCCTCTGTGAAGATATCTATAAGCATTTCTCTAGAAAACATCACTTGAGTTAGAATTATTGGTACAAGATATGTACATTTAAAATTCTGATAGATATTGCAAATTTGTTCCTCCAGAAATCTGTACCAATTTCTCTTTAACTGGTAGGATATAAAATTAACTCTTTCCTGCTCCCTTACCTGAACTAGATATTCTTTTTAAAAATATTATTACAAGTTCTGTGGACAAGAAAATGCAATATCATGGTTGTTTTAAATTGCATCACTGTTCCCAGGAGGTAAAGCTCTGTGTGCTGAGAGCTTTGCTGACCATTTTCCCCTGTGTCTAAGTGTCGCTCTTCCCTCCCCTTTCAGATGCTCACTACCTCACCTGCAGGATCCAGGAATGTGCCGAGACTACTCGGAGTGGGCCTTTTGCCCGCTCCATTGACATCAGTTCCCTGGTGGTCCAGGATGAATATATATTCATTCAGGTGAGTCCAGATGCACCGTCACTGGTAGAGGGAAGATGCATGGGTGAAGTCAAACTGCTCACTAGGAATTATGAGGATGGCTTCCCAGAGGCTGTGAAGATGTGGAGCTGGGGTGCTGTCCCTTCTTTGCTTTGGGTACCCAGTCCCCTGGGGAAACCCCAGACTTCTGGGGAAAGATGAAGGTGTTATGGGTCATTATTGTTTACAGGGAACTTTAGTGGCCCTCTGAATCCTTTAGTGGAATTGCTGTTTTATTCTATCAATGGGGTGTTGAAATGACCTGGACTTGGGCTGGGATTTGAGATTACTTGGAATCAAGTCTTATTAGAAATGAGTAATTAGAGATGAGATAAGTAATTTATCAAAGCCACATTCTATTTCCATCCAAAGTGACTTGTCTAATGTGGGAATGAGAATCTCCAAGAAGTTAAGCCTCTCTAGGATTTTATTTCTGTGAAAATCTAGGTCTCACTAAATCTTCCCCTTCCTTTCCAGTGCCTACCACCCCTTAAAATGTGAAGCCCCAAATTCTTGACTCCAAGAACTCTATGACTCTTAGATAAAACTGGATGTACCTAACATTTTTAGGCAGGCAAAGGAAGCCTTGGTTTAGATTTTGAGTTTCACTGGAAGGAGATGCAAAATAGATTTAAAAATGAGGGGAAAGAAAAGAAGATGCTCTACTGAGTGATGGACTGGGGTGTGTGTGTGTGTGTGTGTGTGTGTGTGTGTGTGTGTGTGTGTGTATGTTACTGAGATAAATCATACTTGGATTTGAGGGCAAGTTTGATTCCTCCCTGGAGAAGGAAATGGCAACCCACTCCAGTATTCTTGCCAGGAAAATCTCATGGATGGAGGAGCCTGGTGGGCTATAGTCCAAGGGGTTGCAAAGAGTCGGACACGACTGAGCCACTTCGCTTCACTTGATTCCTCCCAACCCCGCCTTTCCACCTTTCTCCAGTCCCTTGTTTTCCAGACTGCTTCCTCTAGGAAACAGTTTCCTAAAGTTTCTCCATGTTCTAAGTTTTCTCTGCCTCACTCCTGGCCTCTCTGTCCATAGCAGGACTATCTTCTATGTGAGACCTTCTGTGTATTTCCAAGCTGGGTACGACTTCCTTGAAATTTTGAAGCTCCTATCATCTGCTGTTCCTCTAGCACATAGGTTATTAGGCATTGTTACTTAAGTCTTAGTGGAGTTGTCTATTTCCAAATTGTGTTTTGCACTCGCTGAGAATAGGGACAATGTTTTATACACACATTTTACACTGAACCTTCACCCTAACAAGATGTCTTTGCAAATCAAGGATGCTCAATGACTACTTGTTTTATTGATTGACTCTACATGTAGCAGTTACTTTTGTTTTCTTTTTTACAAATTAGCTGCAAAGATTTTTGAGGTCTAATATGATACAGGAGAGGTTTCACAGGTGGCGCTCATGCTAAAGAACACTCCTGGCAATGCAGGAGACAAAAGAAACACCAATTTGATCCCTGGATCAGAAAGATCTCCTGGAGGAGGGCATGGCAACCCACTCCAGTATTCTTGCCTGAAGAATTCCATGGACAGAGAAGCCTGGTGGGCTATGGTTCATAGTGTCGCAAAGAGTCAGACACGCCTGGAGTGACTTAGCACACATGCATGCATGATATAGGAAACGTAGCCAGCCATTCAAAAACCAGCTTGAAAGAAGGAGTAAAAGAGAGATTTCTGTGTTTACATAATCACTGGTTTCTCAGCTTGTTTAAAAGCCAGAATTTTAGGGAGTTTTTTTCTAAATTTTGGCAGGTCATCGATACTACGATTTTCTTATTCAGTTATTTATTGAATACATACAATGCACAATACACAGTAGTAGGCACTACAGTTGGTGTTCCCGAGCTTTCTGCCTTTGACCATCTTAACCACCACCAGCTCCACCACCACCCACCCCTCCACCCCACCTGCCACTGCCTGGGAGAGCTCATGGTTTTGAACATCTTCTCCATGTTCTGATAACTCTTAAGTGAATGTGCTATGACCTCTATCATGTACAGCAGACCTACATATCTAACAGCCGTCTCAGTGTAGCTATTACATAGGTAAAATATAATTGCCATGTCCCCTTTGAATTTCAACTACCCTCAGGGTAGGGTAGTTGATGGTTGAGTTGAGTTAGTCTGCCAGATCATTCAGGGTAGAAACCTGGATGTCATCAGTTAAAATTAAATGAACCCACAGCCTCTGCTAATATCACTGTTAGTTATTTCTCAAGTGTTTCCTTTCATTCTCTTCCCATTGTTATGGCCCCAGTTTCAGGCTTTATTATTGTTTTCTCAGTGTTTAATTTTTTAAGGTAAAAGCACAGGGATGATTTATGAATTTACCAGTCTGATTGCCCTTTTCTTAATGCTAATACTGAGTAAAATGATGAACATGGCAGAATTGTTTCTGGGAAATATGACTTAGAACTTAAAATGTTCAGATATTTTTGGTTTCATTTCCTTGTATTGCATAAAGTTTTCTGTAACTGCAGGCTGATATCTGTATTTGTTTTCTAAATGTTCTGAAATACTCTTTTTTAAAAAAATATTATTGTTCTGGAAACCAATAGAGTTTTTTTCTCTTTGATCAGTATTAAAATTTCTTTTGAAAGAGATATGAGTTCCTAGTACTCAAAAAAGTTTATTGATTCCCTACTACATTGTAGACCCCCTGTTTTAGGTGCTGGGGTAGAGTTCCTGTTTTACATGCTAATGGGAGACAGAAAAATATGTAGATGATGTGTGTATATACATACACACACACACACTGATTGATATATATATATATATATACACACACACACACTGATATGAAAGGCCATGAAGGGTAGTGGCTAATGACCTGTAGTTTAGAGCCTGACAGCCGGCATTTATTCTGACCTTTGTCAAATAGCTGAATGATCTTGACCTCATTAGACTCATCTATAAAAAGAGGAAAATTGTAGTATCTACTTCATGGGTTGCTAAGAGGATGACATTTGTCAATCAAATCTATAAAGCACCAAAACAATGTTATATAAATGTTGCTTTCTCTTTATCTATCTTCTATATCATCTATTAATTTAGTTATAGAATATATCAGATAATGGCAGTGCTATGGATCAAAATAAATGAGGGGCCATGAATTTTGGCTGTCTGTAGATACTTCTATTTAGGATGACCTGGGAAGACCTCTTTGGTTGGGGATCAGGGAGAGAATGGCCAGAGTCTGCAGTCAGAGTGGGAAGAGGAGCCAGGTCTCTTGTGCTCTATGCTTTCTTGAGCTCCTGATGCAGATGTGGGGTAGGCAGGTAGAAATTTGAGGCTGAGTTTAGAAGCAGGAATGGTGGAAAGGTAGGGGCTGGGGATATAAATTGGGAGGGTGGCAGTGTATTGATACTTCTGAACCACAACATTGAAGTCACCAAAGGAGTAAGTGTTGATAGAGACGAGAAGAGATCTAAAGACCGGGCCACTGGGTACTCCAATATATAGAGTTCAGGGAGATGAGGGAAATGGCAAATGAGACTTGGAAAGTTTAGAGATGACTTCAGAAAGGCATAGGCTGGTAGATTCCACAGAGTCTTGAAGGGTTTTTTAAAGGATTTATTATTATTACTAAATAATAAGAAAGAAATGGGAAACAGTAAAATAACAATGCTCCAAATAATGCAAAAGACCAATGCTCTTGAGCAAAACATTGAATTTCATTAATAATGAAGTAAAAACAGATTAAATGCTATTATTTCCAACTATCAATTGGATAAGATGAAATGAAATAAAGTCAGTGGGTTGCAGGTAAACAATAATATACATTGCAGGTACAGATGTAAGTAGGTTGCCCATCAGTACTTAATCCGAGTCCTTTGCTCCTCATAGGTGGGTTTGAGGGTTGATTTTGATCAATGTGAGAGATATATCTTAGTTCTGACGGTGTATGCTTAGTTTTTAGTTATAATTGTTTATTTTTTAAAAATTATATGATCTGTTTTCTTTGCTTCCCTGCATATGTATTTCTTTGAGGATTTTGAATATTTGTTCGAAGATTTATGAATATAATGTTATAGAGTATAGCATATCTTCTATTTTGTATAATCTATTGTTTTCCTCCTGTGAGCAGTTTAAAAGTTAGTGCATTGCCATGCCTTTCTAGTTCCTCTGCTTTCTCTTTAATTCCTCTACCACCCAGTTTTGATTGGTTATATTATCTTTTAGTGTTTGCTTTCCTATCTTGAAATGCAATTTTCTATTAGTTGAAATGTTTTATTAAGCACTGTTTAAAACAGGTAGAAAAAATAGTATGTGTGTTTATGATCGCCTTCTTTGGCTTCATTTCCACGTATAGTGTTTCAGGGTTATATTTTCCTTAAGTATAGAATTTGTGTTTTTCTTTTTGCATGTTTTCCTTGTTGCTCCGGGATGATTTATGAAAGAATAGGGGGAAGCACCATTATTACTTGGCTGTTAAAAACCATTTATAAACCCTTATATATTTTCTGAAAGGTTGCAATAAATGATTTTCTTACTCCCAGATTAGCACACCTCCAATCAGTTCACAACACTACTTCCAAAGTAATTTATTTAAAATAAAAATCAATGTCCTTGCCTTCAGTGGCTTCTCATCACCTATAGGTTAAAATCCAGTTTCCTTAACATTGCCTGTAAAGTCTTCTGCGATCTGGATCCTGCCTACTGCATCAGCCTTCTGTGAATTCCTTTCCTACCACTGTCCCTCATGTACTTTCTTTTTCATATTTTACACTTCAATAAAAATAAACTAGTTTCTATTCATGCACCATGTCATTTTTGCACTGTGTCATTTCTTGCCTAATATGCTTTTCTTGTTTTGTTTTTCCCAGCTTGGAATGTTCCTTTATCAGACAAACTCAGTCTTTAGGGTTCAACTTAGGCAGTGCCTCCTATAGGGTATCTTCCCTGACACCCTCAGTCAGATCCTATGCTGATTACTTATCTATGTGCATTAAGCCTCCTGCAACAAGTTCTGTAAACTTTAAGAGGAATGAGATTATGTCTTATTCATCATTGTTTTTCCTGCACTTGGTGTAATGACTGGTGCTCAATAAATGTTTGTTAAACTGAACTGAACTGAGAAGATAAGACACCGCCCTCATTCCCAGGGAGTGTAGTTAGTTATCTTTTTAAAAAGCAAGGGAGTCTTGTTTCTCCAACTAACAATAGAAGACAACTTAGGGTAATTGGCAATTGCTCACTGCATAAGAAATGACCATTTGTAGAATGTCTCTGTATCTTTATAGAACTGCTGTCCAGGAATTATCCATTATGTTATTCAGTGTCTTTTTTATATTCATTCATTTAAATGTATTAAAATGCATTCTGCCCAGTGGGGAAAACAGACAATGAAACAAATATAATGGAGTGTGATAAGAGATGTATTTGTGGGAAGCACATGTTGCTCTCAGAGTGAGGAAGAGCTCTTCACCCTGCCCTGGGTCAGTGCAAGCTTCCTGGCAGCTGGGCTGTAAGTATCAGTGAGACAGGTGAAGGACAAAGGGCACTGCAGGCAGGAGAGGCAGGGGTTAAATGAAGGAAGTGGGAGACCAGAGTGTATCAGGACCTCTGTCTAAGGACAGTTGCAATTGTAGGAGGAAATGAAATGGCTGGAAAATAAATTAGAAAACTGTCCTGGAGAGGCAGACCTTTTCTGTTTCCTGTCATTAGATATTGGTAGTTTTGTTTTTCCCTCTTTATAGCTGCTAAAAATTTCAAAACTAATTTTTGTGTCCATTTCAGCGGCTTCCCATTAAGCTCTATGATATTGTTTTCCTTACCACTGGTCATTTTTGATGACTTGGCACCTCTCTTCTATTTATTCAGTTGTTTTTTGTTTTTGTTTTACATTTTTGCTTGATAGTTGAATAGGTAGTCAGGAAGGGCTTTACGGAAAAGGTAAGATTTGCACTTTAGTGAGTGAATATCAACCTCCGAGGCAAGGAAAGAGCAAAGATTTCTCTCTTTGTTGTGATAAAGCTGCTTCAGAAGACCTTTTTGTCAGAGCAGCAAACCCTCAGAGACCACCAGCAGCCTCCAAAGTTTGAATCCACAGATTTGTATCTGATCAAACTATCGTGGGTTTGGGATAGGTTATATTCTTTCTACAGTGTCTGGAAGTCTGGCAAAGAACAGTCTTGGGAGAAAAAGCTATAGTTCACCCAGGCTTGGGTCCAGTCCAGTGCTCACGGGTGCCATCCCCGTGAGTCTTCCTGAGGCAGAGCTGGACACCTTGGATTGTGCTGCCACTGACAGGGTCTGTCCTCCTTCCATGTTTGACTTCTCAAGGGGAGATTTGTAAAGGCAGAGGATTTACTTCTATGCCATGACCTGAGGAGCTAAATCACAGCAGAACAGGTGTTAAGTGGCTTTGGTTTTTCACAATCTAAGGGACTTACCACTTAAATTTGCTAGCTTTTCAAAGTATTGATATCTTATATTTTGTTTAGTGACACCAGAGGTAGAACTCCAAAGGGGGAAGCCAACAGAGCCTTGACAAAAAGGAGACGAGTCTATGCTTTCATACCTTTATGTGCCCAGTGTGTTTCTTGGTAGTCTGTACGTTGGCTCTTAGAAAACGTCTCTTGATCCTAACAAAAATGGAAAAGGTTGTCTGGGAGGGTGGGATTCCAGGACTCTTAGCCCCTCCTTAAAAGTGTATTTCTGCTTAAATACACGTAGCCCCTGCTTAGAAGTGTATTGCTCTGTGTATCATGGTTCTTAGTATTTTTATTTGGCAAAAGGAATCTGCCACAGAGAAATGTTTGAAATCCACTGATGTTTTTGTAGCTGCGGACTGTGTAGGTCAAGATCAGGCATTTTTTGTGTGTGGACAGCTGAACCACTAGGAATTCAAGTAATATCCAGGTCTGCATCTGTCTCTTCATATTCATAAATGAAGTGCATGTTTTTGAGGCATAGTTATTTACTCACAAGTGAATCATCATATACAAATGTATAGACATTTGAGAGAGTCGGTTGAATAACCCAAAACCTAGCTTACCTCTTCATAATGCAGTTCTCATAATATTAATTTTGCATAAAATATTCAGTCTCTCTCATTTGCCCCTCTACAGGTAAACTTCCCATGCCCTGTATAATTTCCTTTTTGTAGACATATTATTAGCTTTGATCCTCTATCTTGTATGGAGAAGGGTCCATGTACTTCCTCACTCAGCTCCTACAGTTTCGAGAGACCCCAAACATTCTGCCTCATCTTTTACTGTTTCATCAACAAAGAGGTAAAGGTAGCCATCTTGATGGTTTTGCTTAGGGAACCTACAGTGTGACCTCCTGCTGTTGGGGAAGCTGAGCTGGAGGTGTACAGGAAGCTGTGAAATGTGTTCATCAGTCAATGCCTTTTCTGTGCAGGGGGCCCAGGGCCTAGGGTTTTGTAGTGAAATCAAAAGGAGTTAATCCTTCCCAGAAGAGCCCTTGTTTTAATGGGAAAATGTCTGCCTGAAATGCCTTCGTTCCACATGGATAAAAGAGAAATCAGTTTTCCTCTGTCCGGGCAGGGGTAGAGAGAGATAAGTTGGTTTCTATGTTCTGAGCCAAGATGGTTGGAAATCCTGTCTTTTCTCCTTATGGAATAGCTTTTCTGGTGATTATCTTGGAGCTCAGCAGTGGTTAGCAGTAAAATCCCTTCATTGATATGATTCATACCCTGGCTCTTAGGGAGTGTGTTAAAGAAACAGGATCCACACCCTAATAAGTCATCACAAGAGATTTGTATGTTTCTTAACTGAGTTAAATGAAGCCTGGTCCTTTCCTCTCTTCTGGCACAGGAGGTAGCCTTGAATGTAATATGAATTTAGCCACTTATTGAATGCTTTAATTGTACATGCAGTTGAATTTAAAAAAGAATGTATGATACTGACCTATCTTCAAATGTCTAAAGTATAAGAGAAAAAATCCATAATTAAGATACAAATAAAGTACTCTAGAGGGGTGGACAAAGCTAAAAATTCAAAGGAAGGAAGGCCACCCCAGCCCTGCCAGGTCCTCCATATCCACAAGGAGACCAGTAATTTAGTGCAGATCCTTCTGCCACTTAATGCCACTTTCATCTGCTGGTGACACTGCGTAGAGAAGACCCCTCTATAGCAAGAGAATCTGAGAGTGGAGCAATGCCATACACACGGGTGGTTCTCATATAATTCCAATAGTACAGTGAAGCCAGCGGGTAGTTTGGATACAAGTTGCTGTTAGTTTTTAAGAGTTCTGTGTATAAATATAGAAAAATAGCACCATTGCATTATTCCTATGTATTATTTGAGATAGTCTAGAAGTATTAGCGATTAACAAGTACAAGTAGCCAAATCACAGATGTTTGTTGAGCCACTAGAAATAAAAACAACAGAGCATGTTAGAGACAGAAGTTGTTGTCCCTCCTCTCAAATACTTTATGATTTGAAAGCTGGTGGTCTGATGTGGGGAAATGAATCCTGAACTCAGAGACCTGGGCTATAATCAGGAATCTGCCCCTTACTAGTCAGCGAACGAACATTGGGCAAATCACTTGGATGATCATAGCCTTAATTTCCTGATCTTTGTAGAATGGAATCATGCTAGTTTCTCTGCCTAAATTGGAAGGTTGTTGTGAGGATCAAGCAAGATAATAATGGCTTTGAAACGCTTTGAAAACAAGCCCTGTAAAATGCAAGGTTCAAGAGACTAATCTACATACAAAAATCAGCGTCACTATATTTTGTGTATGCACCTCCTCACTGAAGCGTTTTTATAAGCCTAGCATATAAAAGATTACTAATCTTTTCCTCAAATTCATCCTTTAATTATTCCTGGTTTCAACTCATATATGGACATGTGTGCATGATAAACTCGTCCCACATACCTTCTATACCCTTATCAAAGAAACCAACTTTTGTGTATAGATAACTGTAGATATACGGGGACTTAATTGTCTTTCAAGATTGCTTGGGTTTTGATACTTTAAGAGCCTGCTTTATGCACCCACATGAGTGGTAGAAAAGCCTCTATGGTGTGGCTACTATATCCCTAATAAATTTTTATTTTTCTGAAAGAAAAAAAAAAACCCCTGAGGCAGAAATTAATAGAGTGCAATCATTCAAAGAAACTATTTGGCAATACTTTAAATGATGTTAATTTTGTCTTAATGGGAGAGATTTTGAATGTTAGATAAATAGCAATTTCATCATTAGGGATACATTTACAACACAGGAGTTTAAAGAAAAAGGAAAGAGTTTCAGAGATGATCTTCAAAAGAAATCCAATGAAGACATCTTCAGGTGAAGATTCTTGAAGCACTTTCAGACTATTAGGTGTTTATAACAGGTAGCATGAAAGGAAGGTGTTTAGCCTGTATCTGGGATCTATCTCCACACATAGAATGATTTTAGTGGCTTGATGTGAAAGTTGCTGTTAGTATTTTAAACACTTCCATGAATAAGCATAAAATAGTGATCTGATTGTGAAGCAATAATATTTAGTTGACCTTTGTGTAGAATATCCCATTTCCCATGCTTCTTGCTCATGTTTGCTCAGCAGTTAGCTGTACACAGTTCACTTCAGTTGCTCAGTCGTGTCTGACTCTTTGGACTGCAGCACGCCAGGCCTCCCTGTCCATCACCAACTTCCAGAGCTTGCTCAAACTCATGTCCATTGAGTCAGTGATGCCATCCAACCAGCTCATCCTCTGTTGTCTGCTTCTCCTCCTTCCTTCAATCTTTCCTAGCATCAGGGTCTTTTCCAATGAGTCAGTTCTTTGCATCAGGTGGCCAAAGTATTGGAGCTTCAGCATCAGTCCTCCCAGTGAATATTCAGGACTGATTTCCTTTAGGATTGATTGATTTGATATCCTTGCAGTCCAAGGGACTCTCAAGAGCCTTCTCCAACACCACAGTTCAAAAGCATCAATTCTTCAGTACTCAGCTTTTTTTATGGTCCAACTCTCACATCTGTACATGCCTACTGGAAAAGCTATAGCTTTGACTAGATGGAACTTTGTCAACAAAGCAATGTCTCTGCTTTTTAATATGCTGCCTGGGTTTGTCATAGCTTTTCTCCCAAGGAGTAAGCATCTTTTAATTTCATGGCTGAAGTCACCATCTGCAGTGATTTTGCAGCCTAAGAAAGTAAAGTCTATCATAATTTCCATTGTTTCCCCTCTATTTGCCATGAAGTGACGGGACTAGATGCCATGATCTTAGTTTTTTGAATGTTGAGTTTTAAGCCAGCTTTTTTACTCTCCTCTTTAATTCTCATTAAGAGACTCTTTAGTTCCTCTGTGCTTTCTGCCATAACAGTGCTGTCATCTGCATATCTGAGGTTATTAATATTTATCCCAGCAATCTTGATTCCAGCATGTACTTCATCCAGCCCAGCATTTCACATGATGTACTCTGCATGTAAGTTAAATGAGCAAGGTGACAATATACAGCCTTGATGTATTCCTTTCCCAATTTGGAACCAGTCCATTGTTCCATGTCCGGTTCTAACTGTTGCTTCTTGACTTGCATACAGATTTCTCAGGAGGCAGATAAGATGGTCTGGTATTCCCATCTCTTCAAGAATTTTCCACAGTTTGTTGTGATCCTCACAGGCTTTAGTGTATTCAATGAAGCCAAAATAGATGTTTTTCTGGAACTCTCTTGCTTTTTCTATGACTCAATGGATGTTGGCAATTTGACCTCTGGTTCCTCTGCCTTTCCTAGATCCAACTTGAACATCTGGAAATTCTTGGTTCACGTACTTTTGAAGCCTGGCTTGGAGAATTTTGAGCATTACTTTGCTAGCGTGTAAATGAGTGCAATTGTTCAATAGTTTTAACATTCATTGGCATTGCCTTTCTTTGGGATTGGAATGAAAACTGACCTTTTCCAGTCCTGTGGCCACTGTCGAGTTTTCCGAATTTGCTGGAATATTGAGTGTAGCACTTTCATAGCATCATCGTTTTGGATTTGAAATAGCTCAACTAAAATTCCATCACCTCCACTAGCTTTGTTTGTAGTGATGCTTCCTAAGGCCCCTTGACTTCACACTCCAGGATGTCTGGCTCTAGGTGAGTGATCACACCATCATGATTATCTGGGTCGTGAAGATCTTTTTTGTACAGTTCTTCTGTGTATTCTTGCCACCTCTTCTTAATATCTTCTGCTTCTGTTGGGTCCTTACCATTTCTGTCCTTTATTGTACCCATCTTTGCATGAAATGTTCCCTTGGTATCTCTGATTTCCTTGAAGAGATCTCTAGTCTTTCCCACTGTATTGTTTTCCTCTATTTCTTTTAATTGATCACTTAGGAAGCCTTCTTATCTCTCCTTGCTATTCTTTGGAACTCTGCATTCAGATGGAAATATCTTTCCTTTTCGCCTTTGCCTTTCCCTTCTTTTCTTTTCTCAGCTATTTGCAAGGCCTCCTCAGACAACCATGTTGCCTTTTTGCATTTCTTCTTTTGGAGGATGATTTCGATCATAGTCTCCTGTACAATGTTACAAACCTCTGTCCATAGTTCTTCAGGCACTCTATCAGATCTAATCCTTTGAGTCTATTTGTCACTTCCACTGTATAACCCTAAGGGATTTGATTTAGGTCATACCTGAATGGTCTAGTGGTTTTCCCTACTTTTTTCAATTTAAGTCTGAGTTTTGCAATAAAAAGTTTGTAATCTGAGCCACAGTCAGCTCCCAGTCTTGTTTTTGCTGACTGTATAGAGCTTCTCCATCTTCTACTGCAAAGAATATGACCTTGTCTCAACTGCTCTTTGGACCTCTTGTTTTTTGTCCTAGGGCTGATTTGTTCCTAAGTAGGAGACTTATGAGAGACCCTTTAGTCATTCTGGTGCAGGTGCCTACCTTGAATTGCAAGGGTGTCAAGGTCCTCTGTAATGATTTGACCAAGTAGAATCATGGGCCAGTGGATAAGAACTCCTCTCTTCCTGCATCAGAAGGCAATTCTGAGCATCCTCTGAGTCTTTATAGAGTGCGCAGTAGAGCGGCCCCAGTGGCTTACAGTAATGTCCTTGGGATGGCTTTCTCTCCCTCCTTGTCTCCTGCTTTCTAGTTCCACTCCTCCTGTTCCCTAGGAAACTTTCTGAAAAAACAAACAAAACCCAAACAACCTGTACAAAAGCCTTTGTCTCAGGCTCTAATTTTGGGGGGAACCCAACTCAGGACCACTTGTAAAGGCTCTCTTTGAGTCCCTGCTATGCATCTAGATCGCAAAGAGTTGGACACGACTGAGCGGCTGAACTGAACTATGCATCTAGGATTGCAGATCAGGTGGACGAGACAAGACAAATAGAATCACCCTCATTCCTGTATAAAATTTCTCAATCCAAATACCCATTCCCATCTCTTCTAACTGTTCAGGGACCTGGATTTATTGCTGATTCTTCTGTTCCTTCTAACTTTAACTTATTCATTCCTCTGATTTTCCATCAGCATTTAAATATTTTAAAGTATCTACCATCCTTAAAACAAAACAGAACAACAAGGCTTTTTTGAACTCTATACTCCTTTCTATAAATGACCCATCTTTCATTCACAACCAGGTTTCTTGAGCACAGTCTACATTCATTATGCCTTTTTCTCATTTTCTTCTTTTTTAAACCCACTTGAGTCTGACTTCTGTGTCTGCCACTTCATTGAAATTACCTTTGCCAAGTTCATCAAAGGTAGTTTGGAATGGAATCTGGACAACACCTCTCAATAATGACATTGGTGGACTCGTCTGCAGCTTTGAAATCTGAGTGCTCCTTCCTCCTTGAAGCAGCCTCTCTCATTTGCCTCTTTGATAATGTGCAGCCCATCTCCTCCCCGTACCCTTCAGTCTCTTCTTCCTTTCCTACACGGGTGCCTCTTCCTTTGCCCACCTTTTAAACGTGGCCTTTTCTCAGGGCCCTCACTAGCTTCCTTCTCTCTGCTCACTTCTTCCCTGTGATCATTCCCTCCCATCTATTCCTATAGCAGAGCATCAATTACCAACCAGATGTTGATGATTCCCCAATGTCTCCTGCTGAGACAGAGTGGCTCTGGGGAGGGTTTCTTTATTTACAGGATGCGCATCAATCTTTTTGGCATGGCGATCTCTTCACTGTATTCAAAGCTTTGCTGCGCCTATCTCTAATAAGTGAATCCAGTTTGCTTCTTCCCAGGAGATCTGCTGAGGCTTCATGGAAGTTATTAAATACAGTGCTTGTTGCTTGCTAGGCCAAAATAGCAAGGAGTGTTTTTCCTTAATCTCAGAGAATTGTTCTGTGATTAGTTATGTATTAAAACCTAAAAGTATTTGCCTTTTTAGTAGTACATGGATGGGATATGTCTAGTTTAGGGGTGTCGTTTTTTTTTTTTTTTTTCATTTTGTGTATTACCTCTAAGTAATTGGTAATAGCTACATAGAAAACTGTGTTACTGTGATTCTGTAGGAAAGACTGATTTTGTTAATTAACAGTATCTCCATGGGCATGAGAGGGAGGGGTGGTGACGAGTCTGCTGTGCAGTGCATCTTACAGGGGGAGTGGTGCTCGGTGTCCTGTTATCCAGGAACCTCACGTGGTTGCATGCAACCTGTGTGTTCTGGTCTGGAAGGTTGGTGTACTGTCCAGGGCCACAAATACTTCTAAATTCAGCTCAAAGGAATGAGATCAGCTCCACAACTTTCAAATCTCTTCCGCTATTTGGAAATCTGCAAGTTCCTATTTCCAAAGCAGTGATTCTTCAGAATGATTTTCCACCGAGCCGCCGCACCATTTTTTACCCACCAATCAGAAAGTTGGAAGAACCGTTGTTTTTGTTGGAAAAGGACCCCACGTTTATTTAGTGCCAAGTTCCTACCTGGCATGTGTGCATTTTATTTTACTTTATTCTACTTTATCTTCATAAGATCTCAGTATGGTACATAGCATCATCTTTATTTTGCAAAGGAGGAAACTGAATTTCAGGAAATTTTAGAGTCTCACCCTTTGTTGTATAGCTTAATAAATGGTAGAGTGAGGAGGATCTGACCTCAGGGCTGCCTGGGTTCATTAAGGGTGGCAAAACCGAACCATGATCCTCTCATTCATGTCTCCAATCTGAAGATCTTCACCTTAGCACTGAGTATGCTGGCTTTCTCAGTAACTTTTCTGGATGACTGTTAAAGGTGAAATAGACAGATGCTGCCCCTGTCTTGGTAGATAGCAGTGGCAGGAAAACTTCATTCCACTCCTAGTTCAGTGGCCTGTTTGTCAGGATCTGTTTCAATTTTGCTTCAGATCAGAAACTTTCTGCATCATTAACCAAAGAAAGGCTTAATGGAATTCAGTACAAGGTAATCATGCCTGCATCTCTGAGAGTTGTCCCTCAGATACACTTAGAGAGGATTATTCAAATACTCATCACTGGGGTACCACGGGGGTGAGTGGCAACATGGTTAATCATCATTACCATCCCCAGCTCCACTCTTCTCCAGCTTTCCCCACTTGCCTTGCACCTCTCCGATGCTTGATCCAATTTCCATGATGTATTTCAGGAAACTGTGTCTCTTGTATTCCATTCCAGGGTGCAGAAGAACTGTGGAATCATGACCCGATCAGGTCTCCCTGTTATCCTGCCCTTTCAAGTTCCTGCAGGTCTCTACCACACACTCTGCTAAGCCCAGCTCCCAGGAGGATCCCTTTTCTGGGGCCTTCTATTAAAGATAATTGTACTGTTGTAAAAACAACAGTGTTGATAATGAAGGTAGTTGGACTGTTGACTGAGAAGCAGACTATTAAGTCCAGTTCTCTCCCCATTACCATTCTAACTAGAATATATATTTCAGAGGCTCAGCTTTTAAAAATTTTAATCGCTCTTTGTTTAACTCCTTTGCTAGCTAATGGGGTAAACAGACATTTTGGATTTCTGCAAGTAGCTTTTAAGACTCAGATTCTGAAAATCCTCAGGGTCAGCCAGAACAAGATCTTCTTGGAGTTTTATAGTAGTGGAGACAGTGGGTAAACGATCAGCTTGATTTGATTGAATGCTTACTATGTACCCAAGGCTGTCTGAGACTGAAGTGTTGTTTGGTAGATTCATTCATTCATTTTCATTTAACAGTCATTCACTGAGCACTTAAGATGCTCCTATTACTGTGCTCAATGAAAGGGGTAAAATGGTAGACAAGACTGACAAAGTGGCTGTCTTCAGTTTTGTTAGTTTAGATGAAGAGGTAGGACTGGATGGCCTAACAGTCTCCATGAGCAATGCTCAAAGCAGCTAAGATATGTGAGGCTCCTTCCCAGAGAGAGAAAGACCCATGAGGCATGATATGATCAGGGACATTTCCTAGAGAATGCAAGGCTCAAGCCAATTCCCAAAGAAGGGAATTGATTTGAGGAGTCCATCTTCCGGAGCAGCCAGTGCTCCAAAGAAAAGAAACTTCATGGCAGGAGACAGTGTCCACGGTATGGAGTAGGCGGCTGGGGAAGGGGTGGCAAGTATTCCTGCCTTTAAGTCTGGTCTCACCATAACTCAGTCTGTGACCTTGGGCCGTTATTTTTCCTCCCTGGAACTCAGTTGCCTTATCACAAAATGGTAAGATGGCATCCAAGTAGAGCTTTCAGACTTTTTGTTGTTGCTGTTCTTAACAGTGGGAACCACTTTTCAGACAACAATGTTCAAGTAATTCCATTGTGTAAAACAGATGCAGGTGGAATGGATTTAGTTCTAAGAGAGTGAAGAGTTTTATCAGCTCCCTCATTCACTCAGCCTCCTCTTCACCTTTTTACAGACACTCTCAAAGTATCTCTGTAGAATTCTAGAATGCCATAGAACCCAGTTTGGAAGGCAGTGGACTGTATGATATGACTCCAGAAATTCCCTTCTTTTGGTAAAATTCCACAAGACTGCTCAGTCTACCAGGTGTTCCATTGATTCAGACACAGAGAAGGGACTACTATTTGAAAGTATTTCCCAACTCTTTTCTCCAGTGTCAGAAAAAAATTTTTAAAATTGGGATGCAGCTAATTTCTCAACAGAGTTGCTGAATCATTCTTCGTCTCTTTCCTTTCACATCCATTCACTGAGGGCTCAGTATGGAGATAGTGCAACAGATCAAAAATTAAGCAGCAGAAAAACCCAAAAGTTCCTGCCATGGGAGGGTTTGTATTTAGTGGGAGAGAGAGAGATAATATATAAGCAGAACAATAAAGAAGAAAAATAATTGCATATGTGAGAAATCTGTGCAGAAATAGGCATGACTGTAAGAGCCAATAATAGCAAGAAGGGTACTTCATTCTTTTTTTTTTCCATCAGTCCCTCAACACATTTTTCTGCAGTTACTACTACTCACAAAGCACGGGGCCCCACTGTGGAGATGTTATAGTGACCGCAAGACCGACCCTAGTCGTCTCATGGGAGCTTATGATTTAGATCGATTCTCATCTCTGATAGTCATTAGGAGGCAAAAATAAAATAATGTAAAAGTATAAATTAAGAAAAATTGCATATGTGTGTGCTTGTGTGTGCGTATAAAATATTCCCTGATTTTGCTGCTGAGGCTGGGACATGCGAAGTATTTTCATGACAGGCAGATTCACGCATCCTCATTCTTCCCCCTTCCTAAACTGGGAGTCAGAAGGTCTGAACAGAAATCAATTCCTGCAATTTATTTTTAACTTCTTTCTCCTTAGTCAGGATTGATTTTTGCCTTTGTGATCAATGGCAGAGAGAATAGCTCCATGGCTCGAGCAGCTGTTCAAGCCGTCAGTCTGGTCGACCCCACATCTATTGAACAGAGCTTTAGAAGCTGATTATGAAAGTAATAGGATGAAGATGTTTAAAGGATGGGCCTGATTACCCCTGCCTTCCTGGTGAAGAATGCCTTCAGGTGGGGGGTAAGGCAGTGGGACACCCTGTCATTCCCAGTGGGTAAAACCTATCATGGTGAAGCTGGGAAGAGGGGAGGCCTTGGGGATCAGCTTCTTGTTTGCCACCCTGACTCTCTCCCTCCCTCCCTTTTAAGCTCTTTCCTTTTCTTCCTCCTCCTATTTCATCCTTACTACATCAACTGCTGTTAGGTTCAGAACTGCAAGCAAAACATCTGTTGTAAAAAAAAAAAAGGGAAATTGATTGGTTCTTCTCTCACTGTGTTTCTCAGGCTTTAAAATTGTCTGATTCTTTAATCTCCATTCTCTCCTCCTCCTCCCTTGTTTCCTTCTAATCCAGCTTGTGTGTAATGGGAGCATGATATTAGACACTTACCCTCTCTCCCCCTGGCCTTGGTACCTCTCGAGGCTGGGCTAGATTGCTTCCACTTTCTTCTGTGAAAAACGCTTTTGGAAGGAATGCGTGATCCTGCGTGGTGGTAGTTCCAGTGAATGCAGTTAGAATGGAGAGGGAGCCATACCCAAGGTCTCCTGTCTGGTTCTCCAGAATAAACGCCTACAGTTTTACTGCCGGCCGCAGGTGGCAACTGCTTCCAGACTGCAGTGTGGGGAAATCATCCCAGGGCTCTTAGGACGTTGTGTTTATTATCTCAGGGCCCTGTGTAATTGCTTCTGAGGTGTTCTTTGTGGGGGCAGGGAGGGAAGGTGTAGAAGCAGTGACTTTCTTACTTCCTCTGAAATATCTGAAATGAGTCCTGTGAAGCGGACTGAACGTACCTTTTCTGTGAAAGCATTTTCTGTCTTAAGATTTGTCCTCGCTCTCCCTCCACAAGTTTTATCTCCTATCTAATTTTCTCTCTTATTGAATAATCTATAGTTCTTGGAGAAACAATTGTATATAAAGAATCAGCTATCATTTCTTGAGAGGCTAGTATAAGCTAGGCATATTATTAATGAATTTAATTGTTATGACATGGTATTTGGTGAGTCCTGCTCTTAATTCCATTTCACAGAAGAGGCACAGAGCCGTTAAGTCATTTCCCAAGATCACACAGCCAGCAAAGAGTGGAACAGAGATTTGACCTAGGCAGACTGACACCAGAGCCTTCTTTCTCAATCTCTGCTCTTGTTCTGTGGTTCAAATAAGAGTCACGACTTAAACTTCCTTGTTTGCCTGAAGTAAACTGGGTCAAGAACTGTGTAAGGGGGCATGAGTGGGTGTGGAAAGCTTAACACAGAGTAGATGCTTAAAACAGGTTTGTGGCATCATTGAATGACAACAAAAATAAACTGACAGCAGGGGGCGGCGGGTGGGGGGAAGGGATAGTAAGGGAGTTAGATCACATGTGCACACTGCTGTATTTAAAACTAATTACCAGTAGGGTCCCCCTGTATTTCACAGGGAACTCTGCTCAATGTTATGTGACAACCTGGATGGGAGAGAGTTTGGGCGAGAATGGATATACACGTATATGCATGGCTGAGCCCCTTTGCTGTCCATCTTAAACTATCATAACTTTATTAATTGGCTATATGCCAAAATAAAATAAAAGGTTAAAAAAAAGAAACTGACAGCATAGGGTCTTAGGAGATAGGAATTGAAGAAAACATTCATGCTAAGGAAACCAGGGCCAGGAAGTGAAACGAGGAGGCACACAGAGATGTGACATTTTTGAGTCTCTGCTGTTTTTCAGGTGTGTGTTGGGCCTATATTTTGAGGGTTTTTATCTGCTTTGAGGTGAAACTGAGGTATGGGGGCAGTTAAGTGCTTTTTCCTAAAGAGTCCTAATTGCTGATGGGCTGGGGGAAGTTTGGGATCCATGTCTGAGCTTCTGCTCTGATGTTTTTCATAAATTTTCATAACAAAGAACTAAATCAGTAACCCCAAAAGATGCAGAAAGATAAAATCCCTGCTAACCCAGCTGTAACTCTTGGATGTTTCCTTGAAGCAGAATCACATTCCTGATGTGAACCACCTCTGCAGAGATAAACAAATAAAATTTTAATAAGATTATTGAGCAGTGTAGTATAGACTTTTTATTGAAAGTGTCAAGTAAAAATGAAGCAGAGTGTTTATGTTAGATACTGAATGGCAAAAACCCTTAATAAAAGCTACACACACCCACTGTTTCTTGCCCTCCTCCCAAAGTGCCTCCTGTGGAACTGGTCAAGCACCATTGATCCACTCACTTGGATCTCCTGTCCTGCTGCCTCTCCAGCTCTTCTGGCCAGGCCCCCCCCCCCCGCCCCATCTTTTCTCTCCCCATCTCACTTTGATGTGTAGGTCAGTTCAGCCGTGATCTGGTTTCTCTAGTCTTCTATCCTCAAATCCATCTCCTCATTCAGCAAAGAAGATGTCCTTCAATGTGAGAATCTCCTCCCCTCCTAAGGCAGTGGGAGTGTAAATAACACTTAGACGGTAAAGAATCAGCCTGCAATGCAGGAGACCAGGGTTTGATTCCTAGGTGGGAAAGATCCCCTGGAGAAGGGAATGACTGCATGCTCCAGTATGCTTGCCTGGAGAATTCCTTGGACAGAGGAGGCTGGTGGACTACAGTCCATGGTGTTGCAAAGAGTCAGACACAACTGAGCAACTAACACTTTTACTTTTCATACACTTATTACTGGTGTGTGTGCACACACATGCACACCACACTGTGGAGGGTGATACAGAAGAAGGCTTATGCCTGCATCTCTGGAGTCAGGCAGGTATGAGCGGGAATCCAAGCTCAGCCCTCTACCGGCTGTGCCACTCTTCCATCTCCATGTCTTAGTCATGTTATCTATAAAAGGACGTAGGATGAGTATGGCCTCCACAGTGCCTAGCATTGAGTCATTGTAATTCTAGAAGGATCATGAGAATAAGTTGAGTAAACTGTTGTAGTTCTGAGGTAGGGGTGTTGTAGCCACGCGTTCCAGGAAACAAACTCACTCAGAAGGACAATGCAGATAGTGGAGTGCAGTTTATTACACCGGCGGGCCCAAGGCAGAGTCTCCTCTTAGCCAAGGACCCTGACCAGTTTTTGTGAAAACCTTATATACCCTAAGTGTATGTGCTCAATCCCACCTCCCCAAATTCTCTGAAACTAGTCTGAACAAAGGAAAAGAAAGATACAATCAAAGTTAACCCGTGATTCGTATGCCTTAAGCCTAGGTAGTTAACAGTGGACAATTATCAATAGGCCTGTGGTCATACCCCAATAAGCATAATAGAATTTATGATTCTATTTGGTTACACAGATAATTAAGGTATTTTTTTAGCAATGAAGAGTCTAGGTACGAGCCCTGGGGCTCTTCTATCCTGGGGGCTGATTTTCCAGCTTGTGTGTCCTTTCCATAGATACAGGGCACATAGCTCAAAGTCCACAGTCCAGCCCAAGATGGAGTCCTGCTTCCAAGATGGAACCTGTTTTGTCTGTTTCCTCCTTCAGGGGTTTCTCTATTTTATACTTCTTAGCGTTTGCTCTGCTCAGAGTACCATGGCATTGGCATTCATTCTCCATTGCCGTTGGTACACCTTACATGTTTGGCTTATTTTTACAAAGAAATGGTGAACTCCATGAGGTCACAGCCCACGACTCCTGTGACATCTAACACAGCCTGGGCACAAAAGTGCTGAATAAGTAAATACGTTCATTGATTGATCAATGTAACACATAGTAGAATTGGGGCTGGTATCCCTAATGAGATGTCTGAACCTGATTAATGTTCAAAGAACGATGTGAATTTGGCCAGACCTTTAATTAATATGTGGATTCGGCAGTGGATAGGGAAAAAATCTCTTGTAATCTGCTTCTTCATGTCCCACAGGAAAACACTCTCTCTTATGGCCCCTGGTTTTCCATGTTGTGGTGTTGCCAACCACTCAAAGGATAATTTGATGTAAAATCAAGACCCACTTGTAGAAATCCATGCAATTATCTCTGCTTTGTGTTTTTCTAAGCTTGTTTTAGTGAATACAGAACGATGCAGCCTAGCAACATGAAAAGAGCCTCGGGCTTCAAGTCAGCAGTTTGGAGGTTGGCTGTGAGCCTTACCTTTTATGACCTAGTGGGGCCTGTCTGGGCCTCAGGGCCCCTGAATTCTAACATGGGGATGTATTGACAGTTAGAGTTCCCTGGCATGCTTGTGCTCCAGCCAAATGAGATTCAGCCCAGAGATGAAAACGAATGGCCCAAAGCAGAATGCTCTACAAATATGAGCTGTGACATGGGTGCCAGGTACCAAGAGGCAGTCAAATGGGAATAGGACATGTTGTCTCCCCTCAAAGATGATATGAGACCCTCTTCTAGTAATCCTCTCAGCAGCTGATAAGTGCAACAAGAGAGCTACAGGGAGCCCTGAGAATCAGCTGAAGAAAGGCTGGATTCCAGCTGGGAAATCCGGATGGGGGAGGATTCTTTCAGGAGGTAGCTTTTGATGTAAGCCAGTGTGAATTTCCTTAATGCTGGTATTTATAAGGATCTGGGTCAGGATGAACCCTCCAGGAAATTGGTCCTAAACTAGCTATTCTCTGGGGAGGCTTTGAGTAGACTCTTTAGACTCGTTCAGGGTCGTGCAGGGTAGTGGACATTGTCAAAATTTAAAGACCCAAGTTCAAATCCAGGCTCTGCTGCTCTGAAGCTGAGTGACCTTACACATATCATTAACTTTATCAGTAAAGCGGGGCTGTACAGTATCTCTCCACCAAGGTTGCTGTGCATGAGGGCAGACAGCACGTAACAAGAGGGGAGCACCAAGTCTGACTTTCCGACAGTGATGCTTCTGCTGGTGGAGGCCAGGACAGCAATGACACAGACAGTACAATGGGGAAGCTCCAAGAAATAGCAGTTGGCATTTTACAAGTATTCATGGCTCTCTTGGGGAAGTGGCAATGTTTTCTGAAGAAAACAGGTTGACAGATGGTTTAAATCCATCCACTGCTGTCCCCAAATTCACTCATGAGGGATGCAAATCCCATGTCAGAGAAGTTTGGCTGTTATATCTAGCAGCCCACGTTATCTCCAAGTCTGCCTAGAAATCCCATATCTCAAAGACACATCCCTGCTTCACTAGAAAATTAATGGCTTTGTTTGCCTTGCCCTTTTAAGTTCTTTAAAATACTGTGAACATATCAATAAAATTAGTCATTCTCTAAGCAGCTATGTGCACCTGCCATTTATCCCATGTGGCTGAAGATATGTCTGTTCTATCGCTCTGCCCGTCCATTTCTTGCTTCTCTTCTCATATTCCATACTGCCTCTAACCTTTCAGTCTGCAGACAACTATAACCCCACAGGGTATATGTAGCTTCTGCCCCAGTGGCAAATGTTAATGCCCTACACAATCTATAGACTGGGCATGTCTGGATCATCAGCTTGGTTTCTGTACTAATGCTGCCATAAAAGCTATAGACTGAGTGGTTTATGAAAAACAGAAGTTTATTTCTCACAAGTCTGGAAGCTGGAAAGTCCAAGATTAAGGTGCTGACAGATTTGGTGTCTGTTCATAGATGGTCAACTTGTTGCTGTATCCTCGTGTGTGTTATGAGAGTGCTCTCTGGGATCTCTTTGGTAAGAGCACTAGTCTCCTCATGAGGCTCCACCCCCATGACCTAATCACCTCCCAAAGGCCCCACCTCCAAATACCATCACAGTGGGGATTAGGTTTCAACATATGAATTACAGGGGGATACAGAAACTCAGTTTATAGCAATTTGTCAGTGAAAATACTTCTAAAATCTTTGGGTTTCTGGATTCATAAACAGGTCAATCATAACATCCTATTCATTGTACTTATAGAATAATTTACAGATAATGTGGAAACATTTTACTATCTTATCTCATTTACTCTCTGTAAGAGAAGAGTAACTATTATTTCCATTTTATAGAAAAATAACCTTGAAACTCCAACAGACTATTTACTATGTCTAAAACTGCATGTCTGATACATGCATGCCTGATACATGATTGAGCTGAAACTAGAATCACTAATGTTACAGATACTGGTACCTTTTGCCTTTCTTCCTCCTCCTTCTCTCCCACTCTTGTGTTTTAATTTTCTGAAATTCTGGAATGTTATATAAAAGACAGAGGCTAGTGTCTGGATTGGGAATATTTTAGCCAATTAATTGACCTCATGATATCTATCAGTATAAAGGAAATAGCCTATGTAATATCTCAAAAAGAAAAACTTTTATATAAGTATAGGAGGACTATATAAGCTTGACTGCTTGCAATATCTTTTCTAGCCCTTTCTCAGTCTATATTTTATGAAACCATGCTGCACTCACAGTGTAAAAGGAACAGGGGCATTTGTGAAAGCGGAAGTCGGGCTCTTTTGATAGTAAGTTGTAATATTTGTCTTTAAGGTTTCCCTAAGTAGTGTTTGCTTTTTCTGTGAAGCTCTGGCATCCTGATTTAGAACGCTCAATGTAGACTGTCTGAGTTTTAGCTCTTTTTTAATCTATTACTCTATTAGCTGGGAGTATTCAAATGCTCCCAAATTTTGTACTCCGGATAACAATTCAAATCCATATCAGTTTGTTTTTATTGCTGCATTTACCATCTTTGCCTGTTCATCCACCAACAAAACTAGGAGAGGACAAGCAATGAACTTCCATTTTTATGGGTAAAGTGGACATCCCAAGAACTTCTTTCAGTCCTTTTAGATCATAAAAGCTAGAACATGAAGATAAGATCTGTAACCGTTCGTGGTCAAATCTCTGGCACACAGCACTTCGGGTTGGCAGTCTCCACAAGTGAACCTTCTCCACAAAGTCATCCTTGCTGAGGCAGCGAGAATTTCAGTCCTCTATCCCTGGTTGGTTTTGACCAGGAAGCCCACTTGGCTACCTCAGCACTTCCTGAAGCCTCCAGTTTGCATGTCAGCTGTCACCAGGGTCAGTCACCGTAAACCCTCCAGTGTATTACACCTACGCCTCTGTCAGCAGGGACAGGTAATAGGCATTGAGTACTTAGCATGTGCCAGGTTTAAGGTTAAACTCTTTACATGCCATGGTGGATTCAATCATCATGATAACATATCAAGAAAGTTCCAGAAAAACATCTACTTCTGCTTTATTGACTACGTCAAAGCCTTTGTGTGGATCACAACAAACTGTGGAAAATTCTTCAAGAGATGGTGATATCAGACTACTTGACCTGCCTCCTGAGAAATCTGCATGCAGGTTAGGAAACAACAGTTAGAACCGGACATGGAACAACAGACTGGTTCCAAATTGGGAAAGGAGTACGTCAAGGCTGTATATTGTCACCCTACTTATTTAACTTACATGCAGAATACATCATGCAAAATGCCAGACTGGATGAAGCACAAGCTGGAATCAAGATTGCTGGGAGAAGTATCAATAACCTCAGATAACGCAGATGACACCACTCTTATGGCAGAAAGCGAAGAACTAAAGAGCCTCTTGATGAAAGTGGAAGAGGAAAGTGAAAAAGTTGGCTTAAAATTCAACATTCAGAAAACTAAGATCATGGCATCCAGTCCCATCACTTCAGGGCAAGTAGATGGGGGAACAGTTGAAACAGTGACAGACTGTTTTTTTGGGCTCCAAAATCACTGCAGATGGTGACTGTAGCCATGAAATTCAAAGACACTTGCTCCTTGGAAGAAAAGTTATGACCCACCTAGACAGCATATTGAAAAGCAGAGATATTACTTTGCCAACAAAGGTCCATCTAGTCAAATCTATGGTTTTTCCGGTAGTCATGTATGGATGTGAGAGTTGGACCATAAGGAAAGCTGAGTGCCAAAGAATTGATGTTTTTGAACTGTGGTGTTGCAGAAGACTCTTTAGAGTCCCATGGACTGCAAGACGATTAAACCAGTCAATCCTGAAGGAAATCAGTCCTGAATATTCATTGGAAGGACTGATGCTGAAGCTAAAACTTCAGTACTTTGACCACCTGATGCAAAGAACTAACTCATTGGAAAAGACCCTGATGCTGGGGAAGATTGATGGCAGTAGAAGAGGACAACAGAGGGTGAGATGGTTGGATGGTGTCACCAACTCAATGGACATGAGTTCAAATAAGCTCTGGGAGTTGGTGATAGACAGGGAAGCCTGGCGTGCTGCAGTCCGTGGGGTCACAAAGAGTCAGACATGATTGAGCAACTGAAATGAACTCAACATTAATATCTCCATTTCCCAGAAGAAGAAATTAGGAAGATTAAATTACCTGTTCAAGGTCACCAAACCAGCATATGACAGAAGCAGGATTCAAACACATGTCTGAGATCCTAACTGATGTACTATAATGCTTAACAATCAGAAGAGTCTTCCTTGACAATGGATAATTGGAAACTTAGCAAGTCTAACCCCTTTACTGTATTTGAAAAACAATCTCAGAAAGCTAGGCCTTCTGATTCTTATTGTAGTGTTGTGTATGGTCTAGACATGGTCTTTGTAACATGCTTTTCTAACCCACCCCCTGTTCTGCACCTTGCTAGCATTCCCCATAGCTGGTGAAGGCTCCAAGAAGTCTCTTGGCAGGGCTGGTGACTGGGCAGTTGCTCTGTCAGTAGTTTTTGGCCGGTTGTGTGGTGGACATGCCTTTCCTCCAACACTGCCCCTCCACATGCCTGTGTGCACACACACTCATACACAGAGCAATACTGGCTTCACATCAACTGTCTTATCCCAAATCTATTCTTGATGAAGCTATTTTCGGGGCTATGTTGGGGCCCCCATAAAAAATTTGTATGGGAAAATCTGTTTCAAAAAGGTTCAGCCTCAGCAGGAGTGTTGTTAGGCATTAGACCCACTCCTTCTAGAAACAGGCAGATAAAACTGCATAGTTCATTAGTAGCCTAGAGCCTCCAGGACATAAAACAAGCAAACACCAGTTTGACAAACATTAAATTCAACATCAAACAGTCTAGCAGGGGAGATGGCTTGCTGATAGGTGTCTTCTTGCTCCAAAAGCTGTACCCAGTTCTGGTTCAGACACACAGTGCAGTGCCTTAGCAGAAAGCTTTCAGAAAATGAGCTCAAGATGACAGAGGTGATGTAACCTACCATGTAGAAGCTCCCAGGCTATCCTGACACATAGAGCCACATCCTAATGAGACCAGGGGCTATTTATTGACTCTTGTGACCTGGTAGTCAGAAGCCTGCTTCTTTGTCCTTGTAGAAGAAATATGATCTTTAAAGGAATTATGTAGGAGGAGAAGAAGAGAAAGGTCTAACAACATCAAAATGTATTTTAAATAATCTGAATAGAATTAATGAGCAAAGAAATTGGAAAAGTTAATTGTGCATCTTAACAACTCGACTGTCCCCTTTCATTTTTTAAGAAGGAGGGAATAATGCAAAGGCTGCAAGAGAAATAAGTAATGTATGCCCATAAAGGTGGTCATTTCTCTTGTCTTATGTTCTTCACATCATCCTGGACCTAGCAAGGTCCTATAGCTGGAAAAACTTCTAAATGTCAATTCCTATGAAGGTGACGGCTCTTGTGTAAGCTGAATTTATTTCCATTATGACCCCTCTTTATTCACCAATTCCAATAGCAGCACCATTGACTCCTATGCAACAACAGAACCTTGATTTCTCAGGGACAGGGAACTGACATGAAAGATCTGCCTTGTTGGTGGGTATCTTAACTGGGAAACTGGGAGTTGAGTGACAAGGATTCATTCCTTTCCACGGAGAGGTATGGAAACTCCAAATTGTCTGAGGGACCAGAATAAGGTTTGCAGTCACATAAACTTGGGTTCAAATTCCAATTCCAGCATTTACTTGCTGTGTGTCTTTGAGCGTATGGCATAAGTTCCCTATGCCTCAGTTCCTCACCTGATTATAAATCAGAAAGCTGGTTCATACTGAATAGTGCCTGGCATATAATAAATGCTCAAAAAATTATTAATATTTTTACCTTGTAAGGGTACTAAAAATGGTTTAAACAATAATAACAGTAATATATTTATTGTGGATATTGAATAGTAAAATGAATCTGAAGCGCTCATTACATGATAGATATTTGAACATGTTAGTTTCTACTTCTCTTCTCAGAAGCCATATGTCCACTTATGAATTCCAGAGACATTACAAGTTTTCTTCTCTCTGTGACAGAAAAAGGTTCAATATGACTCAAGGCCTTCTGGTTCCAATTTTGAGGGGCAGATTTCTTTCTCTCCTCCAAGACAAGTCATCATCCAGAAGCAAGCAGAAATGGAAAAAATAAAGGATATGTTGGTTTAGACTTGGTTACAGCAGGCATGAGAACAAGTCAGAAGAGACAGATGTGTTTAATGGCCAATGCATTTGTCCAAAGGAATCATTTTCACTGGCCAGGAGCCCAATTAAACCTGTAAAATGGAAATCCAGAAAATCAGATTAACGAGCCAGTCATTAGTGAGGAAAAGACCCAGCTAATTCTGTGTTTAGCATGACGGATGGGCCCAGAGCAAATAATTGGATGACATTTATCAAATGTAAAATAAAAGGTGTCACTGAAAGGGAAAGCGGTAATAATCACTGGGATTTACAGTGCCAGCAAATTTGCTTGTAAGGAAGAGAAAAGTTCATCAAAATAGATTAATAGTTGCTAAACTTTATTCCTTCCTTGTGTGATTGCCAGAGAACCACACAGTTAATAGCAGAGAGGCAGCAAATGCACTAGGCTGGTATCATGCAGGGCTGGGAGGACTCTGCTCCCCAGGGGCAGCGCTAGAGCTTCTGTGTGGAGGGGAGTCCCTGGGACCAGCAGGGACTGGGCAGGGCTGGCGGGTGCTTCCCTGTAGCCACCGTTAGTCACTAAACAACAGAGAAAATCGAATCTGAAGGCTCTCCGGTTAAGTGAATGAATCACACTTCATTGTTCAGTTAGTTAAGTACTGACCTCCTGCCCTATGCCTGATATTTTTGGGGATGTGTTCATTCCTAGTTATGTGTTCAAGCATAGGCTGGAATTGTGCATGGCTGGGTCAATGAAGGGCTGTATGTTGTTGGACAAATTAGTGACCTCTTAGCCTCTATTTCCTGACCTATAGAGACTATATCCTCTATGGGTCAGGAATATATAATATAATGTATATGTGTGTGTGTGTGTGTGTGTGTGTAAATGAGGTATGGTTTAGAAACTGCTTACTGTAGCATCTTCCATGTTGTAAGTTTTCACTGCATGGTAATTACTGCTCTTCTTGTTTTTATTAACTCACCTCTTCTCTTCTAAGAAGACATCATTTTTAAGATGTAGCATCAATGCCATGATAGATTTTCTGGGAATGTAACTATATACACACATGTCAATTATAGAGATTTAAAAGAACATGTTTTAAAGACATTGGAATCAAGGAAATGTAGTGCTGAAATTACAATACAACTGATGACATGAATAAGATGAACAGAGGACTTGTCAGTCACAGGAGGAGGAGAGCAGGTTTAGAGCCAAACTTTACTAGGTTCATACTTGTCTTATCTTGGGCAAGTCATTCCATAGACTCTGAAGGGTTGTCAGTGGGGTTAAACTATTAATAGATAATTTATATAAGGGCTACCTGCAGTTCTGGAGCATGGAAGATGAACCCAATTGATGACAATTTTATCATTATTTTTATCATCATGCATCCACTGATTGCCTGCCATGAGACCAGCATTATTTAGGAATTAAGAAGTTATAACCTTATAATAAGACATGGAGGGATCACTATAGGTATATGTACACCATAGGAGTAAATGTTGAAAGTGCTGTAGAAATGGAAATAACAAAATTCAGGAATTAAGAGGAGGGAGAAGTTGGAATGGTGCTGTCCACACCGAGGCCCGTGGACTCCTGGGCCTTGCAGGAGGTGTGAAGCCTCAGGCTGGCTTCTGCAGTACAGCCGGTGGCATGACTGGGACGGAGGAAGGGCTGCAGGAGCCCGCTGGGTGTCTCTGGGGGATGCTGTGATGTCAGAGGTAGCAGATAGCCTCTGCGCTCCTTGGGCCTTGTGCAGCCGTTTAATACTTCAGATTATTCCACGGTATTTCTGAAGTGTAGTTCCATCTTTATGATATACTTAAGTGCAAACTCTCCCGGGTGGTATGTGTGAGCTTAACAGAGAGAGAGAGAGAGAGAGAGAGAGAGGGAGTCTGTGCTTGAATAGGGCTATAACAGGCACAGCTGGGCTGAGTTCCAGCGTCAGTGGGACTGAACGTACTCTCAAGGGGACCGCTTTGCTTTCCTTCAACCCTCGGTAATTTGGAAACCCCACCGGCCTTGCTCTGTGCTACTGATGAGAAGTCTGGCGGAGCTGTCATCTTGCTCCTTATGGAGGTGACTGGATCTCTTGGGGAAAGGTGTTTTTAGTTGCTGAGTTCTGGCCAGCGTTAGTGCTGGGAATTGCCTCTTCTGATGCTGGGCTCATTCACTAAAGGTGAGGATGGTGAGGTTCAGGATGTCTTATAGAGAACTGATTTTTAAGCATTTGATAGGTAACCAGAGGATGTGTTCTGGGTTTAAAAGCTTTATCACTGGGCAAATGGTCTTCTTGTGGGGGTGATAAAAATGGTTTAAAACTATAAGAGGTGGTGGTAATATAACACTGTGAATATGCTAATTGTCACTGAATTGTACACTTTAAAATGGTTAATTTTCTCTTATGTGAATTTCACCTTGGTTAAAAAAAAAATTTATCATCACTAAACACAAAATTCAGGAAAGTAGCTGCATCTGAGAGGGAGGCAGGGTTCAAGACAGGTGAGGAGCAGAGAGGCACAGAGCTGTTTGTCAGTTGGCATTAAAGTTCTGCTTCAGTGCTGCTCTAAGTGTGGTCCCCAGACCAGCAGCATTCAACATCATCTGGAAACTTATTAGAAAAGGCAACTCTTGAACCCCACCCAGACTGATTGAATCAGAGGCTCCATGGGTGGGGCCCACAGTCTGAATTTTAACAAGCTTTCCAGGTGATTCTGGTGCATCCTGAACTTTCAGAACTACTGATCTGCTTCTTGGGTCTGCAGGTATGTTTGCATGTGTTAGTTTTACAATTAAAAGTAAAACCAAATTAAAGAAGCAAATAAATAGCAAACTAAAGAAGCAAATAATTGCCAGGATTAATGGTGACTGTGTTTAGAACCAAGGGTTACATTTTAACCAGATTCTATGCAATTGAGATTTATTTTAAAAAGAAAAAAAAAAAAAAGTTCTCTGCAACCCATTGATCTTAATCTGTCAACGTCCCACCTCTAAGTTGACAAAGAACAACATAGATTCAGAACAGATGTCTTACCCAGAAAAAGCAAAAAAAAAAAGGTCTTGGAATACAAGACAAGAGTGATTCTAGTTAGAAAATAGAGATGTGAGGGCAGCAATGACCATTAGGCAGAAAGCTGGTCTCTCCTATTGGTTTCCAGCCTAAGTCTTTGCACCAGGTTTTTTTCACAGCTCTGCCCTCACACTGACTGGAACATCTGCTCTCCCTGGCAGCTCGTGGTGCCTGCTCTGTGGGCTTCCAATCTGCACAGGTTAAGGAGGAGCCACAGGAGATGCCATGCCTCAGAGTGAGGAGCGATGGGTGGCTTTCACTAGAAATGTAACAACCTCCCACTCTCAGCAGCCGCTATGGATGGGCACCAGGGTTGGACCAGATTTGGGGGACTGGCCTGTCTCCAGCAAGTGCTGGGGCCTTAGTGAGCACAGAGCCTGTGCCCCCAGTAATTGCCTCCTCAGCACAGAAGCCTGGCTGCTATTGTCTCCCTGCTATTTTCTCTGAACAGGCTATGTTGTCTTCTCCTGTGAATATTAATCTCCCCTGAGTTAGGGTAATTGGACCAAGAGCAGCCATCTGCAGAGCTATGCCATGCTGGCAGGCTTTCCAGCAAGTGCAGGCCAGAGGACCATTTCTTGCTGTGGTTTCTGGGTTCCACTAAGAATCCATCTTTTCTCTAGTGGGGTTTCAGACCTTGACGTCACCAGTCATGAACTAGTAGAACTGAGATTCAGGCTTAGGATTTCTGATTTTCAAATCCAGAGTTCTTTCTTTGACTTTTGATGCCTTTAATTAACTTGCACATGAAAAGAATCAACAAGTATCTGTTCAGTGCATGGATTTGTAAAAATAAAGGGGAAAAAATGTGCTCAGATGGGAAGTGAAATTAATTGCAAAGTAACAAGAACTTTGAGCAATAGTAATTATCCAGATTCAGAAAAAAGTTTCTTTGATAATCATGTCATCATTGCAATGTATTAAAAACTGTTTTTAAAAAAAGAATAGAATATGTAGATCGTGAGTATAGCCCATATCAATAGTTTCTCTGTTTTCTGTTGAAAATGTTTATTGTGTATGAATTCAGAGCATAGTGACCAAGTAGAGAGCCCCTGCTCCCCTAGATGCTTTCCCCAGCCATGGGGAAAGACTGCTGGAATTGCTCACTTATTGTCTAAGTGCTGTGACATGGGAGTAACTTAGGGTGCCGTGGGATTGGAGGATCAAAGGCAACAGGGAACCCTTAAAGGTTGTCACAAACCTCCTGTGGTTATTGATGGAGATCCACCTTGCACTGGATCTGTAGCCCCATCTGACCTTTCTGTGTTTCCCCATTATCCAGGTAACAGCTGGTGGAAGAGCCAGCTACTACGTGTCCTACCGGAGAGAGGCCTTCGCTCAAATAAAGCTGCCCAAGTACTCGCTGCCCAAGGTATTCATCACCTGCTGCCCTGGGGCCTGCCAGACAAAGCGGCAGGGAGAGGCTGTCTTGTTGGGCTGCGGAAGGTTTGATCCCTTTCTGGGAGACAGCAGGCATTCAGCCTGACTTACCACTGAGGGTTTGGCCTCTGCTGATGTCAGTGATTCTGGGTTCTGTGTTCCCCTCCCAGCAGGATACCCAGGCAAGAGTTTTGATTTCCTATGACTCAAACATACAGTATAACCTTGGGTCGTTTCCCAGGACTGGTAGTGAAAGGAACACTAGCTTTGGAATCTCTTCTGTGTGTCCCTGTCTTTCACAAGGGCCTTACTGATGAATAGAAGGCCAGACTCAGAATGGCCTAGGTAGAAACTTTATATGCACACACACATATATGTGTGTGTGTCTGTGTGTCTGAGAGAGACTGTAGCTGATGGGTACATCCTACAACTGTGATCCTATACAATGGTCCTAATAAAGTCAATTACAGATGTTATAGAAAATGATAAATTAATGCCCATGGCCCCTGGGGCTACATATACTTATATATATGTAAGGTGCACAGGTGAGTCCCATGTCTTTTATGCTTTTCTCTACATTTTAATGCTAAATATAAATGCACTGCTTGTACTTCCACTCCCTTCTGCCGCAATGAGTAATTAAAAAGGAATAATTTACTATAATGTTAATATCGAATCATGGCATTTTAACTCCTGTTTTGGAAAATCATGACACTTACTCTGTGGACCTCATCCCTTGTAAACAGTGGCTCCTGGGAGGAGACAGATCTTAGAACGTCAGTGTGAACATGGGCAGGCTTTAATTGAATCACCTATTGAGGATGCAAGCAAATTTTCAGGTTGGACATATATCAAATGTAAAGTTACAAAGACTTAGCTCTCCAAGCTGATGCTAGGAAGCATATCATGAGAAGTGAAATGAGTACAGAGGTAGAATGGATTATGAGATAAGAAGGTAGATAACCATCTACCCCTAGTTGCTTTTATCCATTCATTTATTCATATAATCATGCACATATTCATTCATTTTTTCCCTTCCTTTATTCACCCATTGATCTTGTCTTCCTTCCATTTAGGTTTTTACTCAGTGCCATGCATCAAACTAAGCTTTGTGGTTAGAATGGTAAATAAGACACAAACATTCTCTACCTTCATAAAGTTTGTATTCTGGTAGAGATGGTAAACAAGCAATTGTGGGTATGAGAGGTGTTAATAGGCACAGAAGTTCAAGGTCCATTGTGACATGATGGTTGAAGCTCACCAAATATGGGTAGTGAGGGCTAGTTTTCTAAAGAAAGTGATGCTTAAGATGATCCAAGGAAGATGAGTTAACCCTGCAAATAAGTGTTCAGGAAGCTGGTAGAAAATACATACACTGGCCCTATTTTAAGAGAAGGCTTCCCAGGTGGCGCTAATGGTAAAGAACCTGCCTGCCAGTGCAGGAGATGTAAGAAATGATCCCTGGTTTGGGAAGATCCCCTGGAGGAGGAAATGGCAACCCACTCCAGTATTCTTGCCTGGAGAATCCCATGAACAGAGAAACCTGGTGGGCTACAGTTCATAGGGTTAAAAGAGTCGGACACAACTGAGGTGACTTAGCATGCACACACGTGTGCACATGCTTTATTTAACAAACTAGAAGGCCATGTCAAGGGAAGGGGTTGCATAGAAGAGATGGAGACTTTGGCAGGGATCATAGTAAGTAGCCCCAGGGGCCACAGGCATTAATCTCTCACTTTCTGTAACGACTTTGTGATTGACTTTATAGGACCATTGTATAGGATCATGGTTGCAGGATGTACCCATTAGCTATTCTAAACCCAAGCAGGAAAGAGGTACCCTGCTCGCAGAACATGAAGAAGGGGAAGTTCATGATCATGAGAATGACCTTTAGCAGCAATCTGGTGATTTCCATGTATTGGCTCAGGAAAAGAGTCTCAGGAACTTTCTAAACCACATTCTCCATGTAGCACCTATTGTGTTTCTTTATGTATGCCTATTTTATGTATTTTTAACCTTCTCAGGAAAACAAACAGTTTGCTCCCCTAGGCAGTATGGCTGCAGGTGGGAACAAATGAAGCCTGGCATCGATCACAACCCTAGAACACTCCATTAATGATTAGCAGCCCCATGGCAATTTACTGTGATGGACTACCATCCATGCAGCTCCTTTGATAGAACTTCATCCAGAACAGCTTCTCATTAATATGAGGGCTGCTGTGAAAATAGCTGGATGGTTATTGATCCCTTTTATTAGTCGGCATTGACCCGGATTTTTGTAACCTCAGACTAGGATGTGAGGACAGAGTGGGTGGAAGGAGATTGGTTCTTTCCATTGTTTAAAAATTGAAATGGCTTTTAAACAAGTTGTTGCCATTCCAAGTAGTGCCACAGCTGCTGCTGGGCATCTTGCTTAAACACAAAAACACAGAAAAGCTCCCTGTCATCATTGCCCTCACACCCCTACTCCCAGTCTGTTCAGAATATGCTCTCCTGGGGCACTCCTTGGCTTTGGAATGTTTTGCAGGGAAGGAAATGAAGGCCATTAATAATGAGCAGCTTTACTAGGGGCAGCAACCTCGTGCTGAGTCTTCCATGACCCAGCCCTTGGACATCGAGTTGGCATTCTCAGGCCACTGTAATGAAAAGCACGCACCCGCAGAGGGCTTGGAGCCAGATGATGGGAGCCCTGGCAGCCTCGGGAAAACACAATGGAGCTCATGAAGAGAATGAACAGAAACCAGGGCTTTCGTTCCAGCTCTGCCACCTGCTCATCTATGAGCCCAGATCTTCTCATCTGTGAAATGGGTATCATAATACCATGTGGCAAAGTTGTGCAGATGCAGCAAATGACTTGTTGTTGGTAAAGCATAAAGTGCTGGGCAAGTCTAAGCAACACTTGTGATCAGGGGAAATACTGCTGATGCTCTTAGCCTGCCAGGTGAGTTCCTGGTGGGATCATATCCCAGGCTTCCCTTGCTTTCAGAGTTGCTTGCCTCACTGGACCACTCTGAGTCTCATAGACCTCCACTTGTCTCTTAGATTCTGGACTTATTCTTGACTTCCTATTCTAACAGTCATTTCTGCAAGAGAAAAAAAATTGTTTTTTGCTGGTTTATTTTTACTTGGAACTCAGTTCATTGATGACAATGTTGAACTTGACTTGCACTCCAAATTCCTGGAAAACAGCAACATTTAGTAAATCCTCCTACCCCTTTGTGTTCCCTAACATGGTTTACTGCAAACCCCCCACCCCTGCTTTCTCTTAAATGTTCCTCGTGTTTACCTTTGGCAAGACCAGATTCCTGTCCTTTTCCTCATAAATGATTAGCTGAACCATTTGTCCCCACCGACCAATCTGGATCAAATGCTTGTTAATTCAACTGGACCAAATTTAAGTCTGACTTTTCTTCTGAGAATCACCTGACCTTAAGGAAAACAATTTCCTGTCTGCCTATTCACCTCATTCCCCACAGTTAATTCCAGCCTTGCTTTACTTCTCCTAATACAAGTGATTCTTTTCTGCCCTCACTCTGGGGGTGCTTGCAGATATTTTGATCAGAGTGCTTTTCCTATTACAATAGTTTTTTTCAAATAAAATCTCTCCTTATCTGAGCCTGGGTTTGTTTCTGATAGTAGAAACCCCACTTTTTTCTTCTGGTTTCCTTTCCTGGATCCCCTTCCCTTGACATTCTTAAAATGTTGATGTTCCTGAGTTCTCCTTGCATCTGCTCACATGAATCCTATGGTTAATCCCACTTTGAATAATGAAAGAGGAGGGGGGAAATAAGTTTCAGATAATTTATTATAATGATAGTGATAATAACCATTTCCTTAATTTCCTTAGGATTGTTTTCCTTAATTTTTGCATTTCCCCAAATGCTGATTTAGCCTTCCTTGCTGTGTCACAGCCTTATTTCCTAAAGAATCATCTGTAGTTCTAACCTCTTTTCTCACTTTTATTCACTCTTGAACTTGCTGCTAGTTCAAGTTCTCCCATATCCATCTCTCCACTATTCCACTAAAACTCTGTTAGCCATTGTTACTGCCTACATGCCAAATCCAACCAGACATCTCCATATCTTTATCTTTTTTTTCTTTTTTTAAACCTCTCTGGTGCATCTGACACTGGTGGGAGAAAAATTAATACTTGGTGTGTAGATTCCCTTTGACAGGTTTTTTTTTTTTTTTCCCCTGATTTCCTTTCCTGGATCCCCTTCCCTTGCTATCCTTAAAATGTTGATGTTCCTGAGTTCTCCTTGCATCCTTCATGGTTCCTGAGTGACCTCATTCCTTCTCTTCATACCAATGAGTTCTATATCTATAGCTCCTATGCTTATCTGTGCATTAAATTCTGAACTGCATTGTTAACTGCCTGTTAGAGGTACATCCCCTTAATGGTCCCATTTAACAACTGAGCTCAGAGTCTCTCCCTTTGGTCCCTTCTATCTCCTCCCTCTCACATGTTTACTTATTTACTCCATTTATTTACTCAGGAAGCTTTTCTTGGATGTCTAACACATGCTAGATACTCTGGTAAGTGCTAAAAATAAACTAATAAATAAGGGAGACATAGCTTCTGCTCTCTGGGAGCTTAGAGTCTAATGAGAGAGGCAGACATCACACAAGTGATGTTCAATAGATGTGATTATCAATCTTGACTGTAATGAGTACTCTAAGAAAAAATAGAAAATTTTGTAATTCAGATATCTGAGATATTAAAGATATGGCCTTCTGCCTTAGCCCCTGTAGATGCCATCTCGTTACTACCTCACCAGTTCATTCCATAGGGTTTTTATAGAGAATCTACTTCCTCAGTTCAGCCCTTGTGCGCCCCTGCCTAGATGGTTGCCATGACCTTTTAAGGCTTCTCCTTGCCTCTAGCATCGCCCCCACTTAAATCCACTTAAATCTTCACAGTGCTTCCACACTGAATATTATCACGTAGAGAACTCGATCATCTTAAACAAAATCTATGCATTAACCAACTCTAATCCTCTCCTTCTGCTTCAAATCTTGTGTCAACTTTGTACCCTCTTCAGGGTAGAACTTCACTGTACCATACAGAACCCCTTGTAATGTGACCACTCTCTATCTTCATCATCCTCAGCGGAAAATTGCCTTCAGGCTCTTCTAGGTTCCATACAATCCCTTGAATGCTCCATCCTCTCTCTCACCTCTAAGTCTTTGCACTCCTTTCACCATTTTCAGGATGTCTGTTGTAGTCCTTAGTCAAGTTTACAAAAGGCTACACAAGTTTGTGATGTCTCTACCACCAAGTGGACATCTTCTTGAAGCCAGGTCCTATTTTTTGTTCCTCTCTGTATTTATATATGGTGTTTGGCACAAGAATGAAGTTATATTGGGCCCAGGTTAAAGAAAATGTTTCAATAACACAGAGGTATTTTTATTATTATTCACCTAGGAAGTTGTAAGTTTAGATTTTTCAAAAGACAACTATGATTTTTCCTAGTGACTGTATTGGGAAGGTGTAGAGGGAGTGTTATTTATAATCATTTAAATAAGGAAGTGACACATGCTTTGAAATTAGATTGGAGTAGCAAGATGAAAGAAATAAGTTTTATTGTCATTCAGATTCCTATTGGACCAATTTTAAGTAACAATGCTTTTTTGTTGTTGTTTTTCTGGGAGACTTAATATTCTGATTCTTGGTTGACCCCTGTTCAACTCTAAGACTTGTTAGGAGAGGTGACACATCGTTCAGAGTTTTTCAAAAATTGACACCCTAGATTGCATGCACCAGCATCATCTGGAGGGTTGTTCAGGTGGTAGAACCCTAGGTTCCACACCAGATACACTGAATCGGAATCTCAGGCATTGGATCCCATGAGTCTGCATGCTCTCAGGAGCTCCAGGTCATACTGACGCACACTGCATTATACACCCATTGGTAAGGAGTTTAACTTCTCTAGGTAGTCTTAGGCTCAAATCTTAGTAACATAATTTATTAGCTAAGTGGCTTTGATTAGCTAAGGAATTCTCAAAGAGAAATCCCTTAACTCTATATACTAGAGAGTAGACTCTCATCCTAGAGCCTGGAATTCCTGCTCACCAGGTGACACAGTCCCAGTGTAGGTCTAAACTAAGATGCACTCACAGCAAATCTGGCTGCTTCTAATCCTGACCATGCCCCGGTGTTTTAAGTTGCTTTTTTTCTGCACCCCCCTACTTCTTTTTACATTAGTTTAGTCTAAAATAACTTAGCTCATTCATTTTTATGACCAAAACATCTGGGGAAAGCCAAGCATTTCTATTACATTTTTAACAGGGTAAGTGAATTTAATCCGAATTTCCTGCAGCTGCTATTTCCCCTCCTACTGGGTTCCTGGGTTTTCATTCCACACCAACACAACATGACTTCATCAGACGGCTTTTAAGAGTGAGCCTCGTTTCCGTTTTCAAGCACCTCCGCAGGAACCTGCGATTCTACAAGGTGTGTAAACACAAAGGAGCAGAGCAAGTGAGGGCTTAGTCAAGGTGACCTCGGAAGTCCAAGGCTAGAGGCTGAGATTCCACAGCGGATCTCCAGTAAAAGATCCAGAACTCGCTTTCTTCCTTTTCCCACCTCAGAGCTGTCCAAATCAAACGAGTTTGCTTCTTTTTAAAATCAGCTCGGAGGAGCTCTCCATGGTTCTGATATTCCAGCCATGGCTGCTCCTGTTTTTTTTGTTGAAACCATTTCTGGGAAAGGTTGGTCAAATAAGGTAAAGGCTAGATCTACCCTGCTTGCTTACTTACTGCCACTTCACTTGCTTGTGTCCCTGTCACCAGTACTTTCTGCATCAGTGACAAGGATGTCTCTCTTTTGCTTTTCCAGCATGCTATTACTCCTTGGCATATACACTTGTATATTAATAGTTATTCATTTTAAAATTTACTCTTGTTTTGTCAAATGTTTATCCAGGTCAACATTTCCTCCTGACAGTATAAGTTATTTAGGTAATGACTTGAGTTTGTGATAATATTTGTACTATTCGTAGCCACATATGCAAACTGGGTTTTGAAAACTATTTTGAATTCTGAACTATTAGAAATGATTTTAGAAATGATCCAGTCACTTCTAAATACAATTAGAATTAGGAATTAGGAATACAAATTAAAGTGGCTTCAAGGATAAAGATGGTAACATTAATATATAAAGGCAGATGATAGGAATCTTTGGGTATGCAAGGCTAAGACTTCAATAAGTACTGACTCAATCTAAAATATTACATTTTCAGGTATATGGTAGAGGCTTGGCCAAACCAAGGGTTTCTCTGGTGGCTTAGAGGTAAAGAATCCACCTGCCAATGCAGCAGATATGGGTTCAATCCCTGGGTCAGGAAGATCTCCTGGTGAAGGAAATGGCAGCCCACTCCGTATTTTTGTCTGTGAAATCCCATGGACAGAGGAGCCTGGCGGGCTTCAATCCATGGGGTTGTGAAAAAGTCAGATAGGACTTAGTGACTGAACAACAATAGCAATAATAGTCAAACCAAGCAATTGTGATTCATATTCATTTCATGGGTCATTCATTTGCAACTTCTGGTTTAGAGGGTCTGCCTGCAGTGCAGGAGACCTGGGTTCGATCCCTGAGTCAGGAAGATCCCCTGGAGAAGGAAATGGCAACCCACTCCATTATTCTTGCCTGGAGAATCCCATGGAGGGAGGGGCCTGGTAGGCTACAGTCCATGGGGTCACAAAGAGTCGACACGTCCGAGCGACTTCACTTTCACTTTCATACACCTAGGTAGAAGCTAACAATTAGGTTAGAGTCGTGTCACAGTGGTTCAAACTATGGTTTGACTACTTATGAGTTATATAATCTGAAGCAAGTTGGTAAACCTCCTGTGTGCCATATTTTATTTCTTAGCAAAATGGAAATAATCATGCTACCTCCACTGTAGAATTATTTGGATTTTTTTAAATTGAAATAATGCATTTAGATGACTTAGGGTATGCCCAAATGTTAGCTGTTTTTATTGGTAGCTTAACCTCTTCACTCTGTTCAGTGAGAAAATGGAAGCTCAGGGAAGCTGACACACCCAATATCATACAACTGGCTTATAGTAGAACATTATTATGACCCAGAACCCTGAATTCAAGGTTAAATATCCTTTCCTCTATAATCCATGGATTTCAATTATTATTCTATTAGCAGTAGAACCCCCCCACCCACACTATTATGACCCAGAACCCTGAATTCAAGGTTAAATATCCTTTCCTCTATAATCCATGTATTTCAATTATTATTCTATTAGCAGTAGAACCCCCCCACCCCCGCCCTTCAATCTATTACTCCTAAAATATTACACAGAAATCCATGACATAACAAATCTAAGTAGTGCTGGTATGTTTGAAACAGATTTGGAAACCCAGAGCCCCACCCGTTGGCTGTGCCTCTGGGCCACCCTTCTTTCAATCCCCATCTGAAGATTCCCAAGAAAGGTATGAAAACCACTGTCCTAAAAATGTTGAAACCATAAATTAAGATCGAGTGAAGGGAGAGGCCCTGTCTTTTTTTTTCATGTGTGGGTTTCCTCATACAAGGTTGTATGTCTCTGTTAGCACTAACACCAACTTTCAGTTATAAAAATAAAAAATGAAAGTGGATAAATCCCTTGAAGCCATGGAAAATGATACCCACCAAAGCCCCTTACACCCATCTTACTGTCACTTAGCAAGGAGCAGAAATCATGAAGCTCATACTTTATAGCCTTGGCCCAACAAAGAATTGTTTAACATTGCCTATAACTCAAGCTTTTCCTCAGCCATTTCATAAGTCATGGTAATTACTCTGGGTCCCAGTGGGCAAGGAGATATGGAGATCTGCTGCCTTACGGGCTTTCCATCTTCTTACAGGACATGCACATCATTAGTACCAATGAGAACCAAGTGTTTGCAGCGGTCCAGGAATGGAACCAGAATGACACTTACAACCTCTACATCTCAGACACACGTGGGATCTACTTCACCCTGGCCATGGAGAACATTAAGAGCAGCCGAGGTCTGGTGGGAAACATCATTATTGAATTGTATGAGGTATGTAGCCAACATTATCCTGCACTTGAATCTGCCTCTCTTTTTCATGAGTTCTAACAATATGAATGCAAGCGTTGGAGTCATAAAGTCCTGAGTTCAGATATCAGCTGTGCACTTAGCAGTTGTGGTGATTTGGGGCAAGGGACTTAACTTCTCTGTGGCTCAATTCCCTCACCTGTAAAGTGGGGATAAAACATCTATCTCATAAAATTATTGTGAGAAAGAAGGATAATGTTTGCAAAGCACCTTGTGTGGTAGTTGACTCAATAAGCCTTCAACAAATGGTAGCTAGAATCGATGTCTTAAATATAGCGTGATTACAAGCCAGACGTGAAGGTACTTGATGTCAGTTCTCTCTTAAGTACCCTTTTCAAATCTGTGCTTCTTTCTATGAAGTCTAGGTGGAGGGATTAGTACTATTTATAGGCTTTAAATTATTTGGAAAATCATGTTTTATGAGCAACTTTATAAGAGAATAAGCAAATATCAGTGGTAGGAGTGAAGGCTCCTCTAAAATGCCACCAGATGCCAACACCTATGTGTGGGAAAGAACCGGCCTTGACTTAACATTGAAATTTTCTTTTTTTTAAATATGATCACCTTCATTGAGTTTATAGATAGATAGATATACGTATTTACACACACACCAGTCAAAGAATAATTTATCTAGGAAACCAAGTGACTCCATTTAGAGACTATATTAAGAAAGCAACCTAATTGTTTGAGTAACCCTAATGATATATTGCATGTCTATACTTCTAGTAGCAATGTATGTGATCTTTCTCAGGGAAAGTACTTGGCTGACCATTTCAACTAGATGGATTGATTGGAGCAAAGTAGACGTGTCTCATTATCTCCAACATTTACTAGTAGCTTGTGATCAGACCCATAAATACTGTGCTGGCGGAGGTCATTCATTCACAGTTGCCTCTTGAGGGTGGTAGCTGCAGATTGCTTGCAGAAGCGACTTCCATGTGAGTTTTCCCCTTTGAGAAGTGGGAGTGGCTGTCAAGAGAGATGGGTGCATGGACTTCTGCTTTACAGTGGTCTCGTCTGAGCTTCTCATGTCAAAATTCCAGTATCCCCTACTCTGGTATCTAAGTTGGTTGCTTATTTACTAACAGTGATGGAAATATATAAGATCCCAATTATTTTACAAGGTAGAAGGAGGATTGCAAAAGGGCATGGGGTGAATAGAAGTATATGAAAAGGAGAGACATGAATGTCAGGGAAGAAATAACCTGATTTTCTAGGAAGTAGACCAGTGCTGAAATAATTCCCTTAGCAACAAGATTCCAGCTTGGGAAATGACCTAGATTTCTTCCCAAAGTTGTAAAGACCAGTAGAGATGACTAAAGAGTGTAAATGGCTTTGAGAAGCTTACATTTTCATGCCTCTAATCACACCAGGAGGCAGAACTATACCTTTGTTATTGTTCAGTAAGTCGCATCTGTGGGAAGGTTTGGATGAATGTTCCCAGGATGGAGGCCATTCCTGTTTGCACAAGTAAGCCTATAGAGGTAAGAGGATTATTCATGCTCCTGTGGTCAGAGCCCATTAAGGGAGGTAGACGTCGCTGCAGATGACCTTTAGTTGAGAAATTCCTGTTTCTCAGACTCTGCTGATATGGTATAGAGTGCATTTTGCCACTGTGCTGTTCCTTTTCCTAAAAAAAAAAAAAAAAAAAAAAAAAAGGTTCCTGAAACTCTTTGGTCATTTAGAACAATCAGACATTCTGCTCTGGAGTATGAATCAAAATGAAGAATGTGCCAAGATACATGTGATTTTTTTTTTTTTTTTTAATCTCGGCTGAAGTTGGTCTTGTTGAGGGGAAAAAAATTACATGGTATCATTGCGTTCACATAGAAGCAAGATATATCAGGCAAGGTAACTGCTTTAGAACCAATTCTGTTGTCCTTGTTCTTCCTTCATGATTGTGTCCCTGTATTGTATTCAAGTCCATGAGGAAAGCAGGAAAGACAAGGGTCCTTCTCCTCAGGGAGCTTGCAGTCTAGTTTGTTGGGCTCTGAAGGGGTCCATAAATGAATTTCCTCTTCTTCCTGCCCAAGAGTGAAAACAATAGAGATAGAAGCAAAGGGTGAGACAAAAGGAGATCGGATGCCAGCTTTATTGCTTTTAAAAGCATGAAGGAGGAGGTGTTCTTGGTAATACTGCTCCCCAGAATTGAACTCATCCATCCAGTCTCAGGCAGAACCTGTGAATCAAAAGCTCTCATATGGAAGCCTGTCTCCATAACACCACAGCCTTGTGATACAGAGGATGTGATCTTTGCAGGCAGATTCCAAAAATAGTTGAGTTAGGGATGCACTGCACCTGCCCAGTTCTTTTTCTCAATGTTACCAATCTGACTATCAGTATGTCTGCTCTCAGGAGGAAGAAGGGAAGAAGTGGAATGTCAAGAATGACATAAGCCAAGAGTTAGAGAGATGGTATAAGTTTTTAAGTCCATGAGCTAACCAGTCTAATTGTGTAGACTAGACGGTTGTCAGGTACAAGAATGAATGCTGGATAAGAAGTTGGGATTCAGATTCTAAAAGGTGTTTAATGCCAAGGGAATAAATTGTATCCTGACACTATCTGGACCATGACCATATTGAAGATTTTTAGAGGGTGATGCTGTTTTGCACCTGGATATGCATTCTGTGATTTGGAGATAAAGCTCAATTTAATTGGTCTCTAGGGATCATTAGACTTTGACTTTATTCACTGGAGATTCTCATAGAAACTGAGATTGTGTACCATATGGCCAGTTAACAAAGACACTATAATTTTTGTGGACTCTAGATGCCCTTGAGTAATGCAGCTGGAAAAAAACAGCATGCTTTTTACATTCAGTTTTATTTAAATTAACACACTTTTGTGAAGTGTATTTTGTTTGATGAGGCTGGTGCATGAGACCATCTACTGGAAAGATGTAAGTGACTCTGATAGGGTTGTGATCATGGTCTAATTTGTATGAGAGGTATAATTCCTGTATGTTTTAGAATTACTGTAACAGTAAAGCTAATTCTAACTTGATGAATCTGGGGAGTCTTGCAGATGAGTAGGTTTAAATGATGAATTATTGGAGCATGGGAGTAAGGCATGCCTGAGTTCCAGCATGAGAAGAGAACCAGAGTCTGATGAGTAGAGGTACATTTTATTTTATGTGAGACGACCCTGGAAAATAATGGGGATAAAAATGTAAAGATGCTAGGAAAGAGCTTGACTAAAGAGCTTGACATTTATTCTCCAGGCTACTGTATCTCTGTTTTCTCTTTACATCTAGCAAATAAATATATGCATGATTTAGTCCCTGTGCCAAGTTAATTCAAAGATTTATATTCTAGTATAACAGGGTATCACACCTGTTTTTCCTTGTCTGAGATGCGTATAGTTAACACAGATGTGAATTGGCTGGAGCTTACCATGGCCACTTGAAGCTACTGGTGTATCATTCTGTCTTCTACGTGAACCTCTTCTTGACATTGGAAGGGGAACAAAGAAAGTAAGAATTTATTTGAGAAATTTACCTTCTAGTCTTTGGCACTAAGAGACCTTGGAGACCAATGGGGATCAACCTCATCCAACTCCATAAAATCTACAGGGAAATATTGTTCATTTCCTGGTCTGTTGGAGCAGTTTACTGCTAACGAGGGACTCTTGTCCACTCCCTGCCTCAGAGTGCAGTATTGTCATGGCTGTAATTACACAATCAGGGGAGAAAATAATTCTTGAAGGCCAAATAAGAATCTCTTTAAGATAACAGAGCCCATTCCATCCAAGGTTGAGGTTGACAATTAATGTAGTTCATTATGTGTGTTCACCCTTACTCTTATGACATTCTTTTCATGTAGAGTTCTGTTGTTGTTTTTTCGTATCTCTAAATATAAACTACGTTTCTTCTTAGTTGTTCTTCACTGATAAATCTGGTAACAAATATTATTTCCAACAGTCTCAATTGTATTATGGAAACATGATTTGAGCTGCTGCATTTTCTTCAGTATTTTCCAACTTGTAAATCTTTACAGAATAACAATGGTATACCAAATAATTTCTTAAATGCCCTTGTTGAATGAATATGTAACACAAGCTACACAGGCATTTTACAATCAAGAAAAAAAGAAGTAAAAAAGAAACAGGTGGAAGTAATTATAATGTTATATGTTATTTAACTAAAAATCTAAAATACTATCATTTAAGTATATGCTTAATATAAAAAATTACTAATGAAATAGTTTATATTTTTGTCATACCAAGTCTACAATATCCTGGGTGCATTTTACATTTCCCAAGCATCTCAATTCATATGCTAAATTTTCGGCATAAATACTTCATCAGCATTTACATTTCATAAAATTTATAGTAGAAAAGGTAGATTCACATACCCTGGTTATTCCAAGCATATTTAGAAGTTTGCCAGTAACTGGATCTGATATCAGTTTTAAATTTATATTTAAATTGGTTAAAATTAAATAAAACTAAAAATCAGTTTCTCAGTCATGGCCACATTTCAAGTGTTCAGGAGCCCTATGGGGCTAGTGGCTATGGTGTTGGACAGCATAACCCTTAATGATATATATGTATATATATATTTTTTTCTTATTTATCTATTATAGCATCTCCACGTGGTAGATATTATTCCCTACTGTGCCTGTGAGAATACAGAGATACAGAGAACTTGGTAACTTGACTCGGGTCACACAGCTAGTAAAAGGGTAAAGCTATCTGTGAACCAACTTATGTTCATTTGATGCAAAAGTTCAGCCTCTTCCTATTACACATTTTTTTCACATTCATTTTTTTTTTAACTGAGGTATAATTCATGTGCAGTAAAATTTAACCTTTATGGTTCTTTGAGTATTAACAGAGGTATGTGCATCTACCACCATAATCAAGATATATAACACTGGATGTATAGGATATTGTCCCAAAACATTCCCTCTTATGGCCCTTTTGTGATCACTCTCCTCCCATCCAAAGTCACTGGCAAGCCAATATGATTTCTCTCCCTCCAGTTTTGCCTTTTCTACATTTTCATATGAATGAAATTGTGCAGTAGGGAGTCTTTTGAGTCTAGCTTCTTTCATTTATTATTTTGAGATCCACCCATGTTATTGAATATCAAGAGATGTTCCTTTCTTTCTATTGCTGCGTAGCACTGCATTACCTGTGTGTATTCTTGTTTGTTCATTCATTTGCCAGTTGAAGGTTTTTCAGGTTGTTTCCAGATCTGTGTGACTATGAATGAAATTTCTGTAAACATTCATGTGAACTTAAGTTTTTCTTTCTCATGGATAAATACCTAGAAATAGAATTGCTAGGTCCAATGTGTGTGTGTATTGTTGTTCAGTCACTGTCATGTCCAACTCTTTGCAATACCATGGACTCCTCTGTCCTTCACTATCTCCCAGAGTTTGCTCAAATTCATGTCCACTGAGTCAGTGATGCCATCTCACCATCTCATCATCTGCTGCTTCCTTCTCCTTCTGCATTCAGTCTTTCCCAGCATCAGGCTCTTTCCCAATGAGTCAGCTCTTCACATCAGGTAGCCAAAGTATTGGAGCTTCAACTTTAGCAACAGTTCTTCCAATGAATATTCAGGATTGATTTCTTTTAGGAATTACTGGTTTGATCTCCTTGCAGTCCAAGGGACTCTCAAAAATGTGTTTATGTTTATAAAAAGCCACCAAGCCATTTCTTAAGTGGCAGTATCATTTTGTTCTCCACCAGAGATGAAAACAAGTTCTAATTGCTTCACATCTTTACCAACACTTGGTATTATCAGGTGTGTGTGTGCATGTCAGGGGGGAGGTGGGGAGTGTGTGGCACTTGTGTGTGTTTAGACATTCTTTTAAAGGCCTAGTGGTACTTCGTTAGTTCTATTTAGATTTCCTAATGACTAATTATATCTTGACCTCACTCTACTTGGTTGAATGGATAAAATGAAACTCTGAGTTACTCTTAGTTCTGGCCTCTTTGCCCATATTATTGACGTTTCATTGCTTTCCTTGTGTCCAGTGACTGCCCTCCACCCACTGCTTTATCTTGACCTTACATTACCCTTCTTTGGACAGATGGACAACTACTTATATACTCCACAGGGACATTTTACCCAAACTAATCTTCTTCAGCTCCTCACCACAGGTCCAACTCTAGGGACAGCCCAAGGCACACCATGATAATTGCTTTTCTCAGCAGAACCCCGGTTTCCTTGTCCTGAGGGCCCAGGGGAGTGAGCAACAGATGAGCATGCCACCTGGACCCAGTGCTCTGCCAAGGGGCTGCTGTCCATGTCCCTTTGCACCTCAGATTGATTCCCAGGGGAAAGTGGGTCATGCAGGCCTGAGATCTTGTATCAATACTACCCTCTTCTGTGGGGACTACCACAAGCTGGTACCTTTCTCCTTGAGCTCTCAGGGCCAACAGCAGCAGCTATGCTTTTGATTTCAAACCACAGTGGGACACAGCATGTTTAAGTTTATCAGATTCTAAATGCCTTCTTGAATGGAGAAGCTAAAATGTGTGTCTTATTTTCCAATTTCTTTATACTGTATGTAGTGAAGGTAAGTAGTGTTTCATGGAACTTTTGGATATATATATATATGTGTGTGTGTGTGTGTAGCTATGTGTATACACATATATGCATATATGGTCATGGGTCTACTAGATGGCAATGGAAATGGATTTCATACTCGAGCTGTGCTTGAAAAGTTAGAAAGCTATTGGCCTAAGATATAGAAAGCAGAGTACCCTCCAAACTTGCAGTCCATTTATTCAAGAGACAGAGCCAAGAAGCAATTCAGCAACAATGATGGGGCTTAGAAGAATCCAAATACAAATGGAAAATGTTCCTTTCTTCCCCCAGACAAGATTGAGATTTCTTTGGCATTATGTGTAGCTATAGGAGGAACACCCTCAGAGATGCATCTGGGTTCCCTCAAAATCTCTCCTTTCTGTATCTTTTCAGTCTCCATTCTCATGATTTTGCTCTCAGACTAAGTGGGACATGCAGAAAATACCCACCTGAAGTGGTGGAGTTCTTAGAGGAAAAATGCTAATGTAATATTGGCATATATTTTCCAAGCATGCTTATCCAGAAGAACACAAGAAGCAGCAGAGTGGCTAGTAATTCATGCTAGAATGCATCGAACTAGGAGGCAGGGGATGCGGGTGACAGACAAGAGTCTGATTCTAACCTGTTTATGTTCTAGAAATTAGATAGCAAGGCCCCGGGCGCATGATGGAGAGGGGCAACTGGCTTAGGTGAGAGAGAGATATGGCATCATTAACTGGTAATACACCAGAAAAGGTACCAGTCCTGTGTCTAAAGAGAATAACAAAAGGCCTCCATTAGGCAGAAGGTTCTAAGGAAACTCAGATTCCATTCCCTGTGAGGAATTATCAGTAACTGGGTTTGAGACAGACACCTTTGCAGTTGGTTTTAAAGACTGAGGTCATCTGAGGGCCTCACAGACCTTGGATGAGTGTGTGAGGTACCAGCCTTCCTGAAATGATGCTGTCTCTGAAGAGCTAAGGCAGGGAGGGTACCGCTGCCAGAGGGCATAACGCTGACACCACCGCCCCTCGCCCCGCCCTGGCTCCTGTCCTTTCCCACCCTCTGTTCACAGTCGGATTCTAATCAATTCCATCGCTGGCCCTTTGTCAAATTCCCCTAGTGGTGTCCTTCCCAAGTCTGTTCTCCTCCAGACATGCCCTGTTCGTTTTTTTGTTATTTATTTATTTATTTTGTATTTGGGTTGTCATTCTTTATTTTCTTTCAAGGCCAGTCAGGCTACTTAAAAAAAAATTTAAAAAAGCACTTCTCATTCATCAGCTAAATTATGTCATTAAAAAGCAAACAAACGAACAAAAAAACCCAGAAGAGCTGACTTCTATGAAAGTCTTTCCCTTTGCTCCCACTGAGATCCTCTCAGAACTGCAATACACCTCAATTCATGAAGACCCTCAAAGAATGGGGGTAAGTATGAATACAATTAAAATTTCGAGATAGCTGAGTGTTATCTAGAAAACCTGCTGAAGTCTTGCTTATATGTATCTAAACAATTTGAATTACCTTTCCTTTGGAACTTGAATGGAAAGTCAAGGGAATCTTCCTTTGACATAGATTGCTGTCATTCTAAGTATCTCTTCTTATTGCTCAGATGTGGGCAGAGAAGTAATAAAAGTGAGTCAAATCTGTGCTTACTCATGAACCCTTCTGGATGATAAATCTCCTCACTCTATAGCTACTTGTGTTGTAGTGATGCTCTTCTTCCTTCAGAATATCAAAGGTATGCAAATCCCAATACACGGGGAGCTCTGGCAAGCGTAGTCTACATTATCTGTGGTATCCTTTGCCAACCAACGGAGGAAAAGAAAGGGAAGGGCTTATTCCACCTTTTTTAAGTGACAATTGGCTGCGACCCACGATAAAATAAGAATTATCCAAAGTCCACAGTGAACTGGTGGCACAGCCAATGATAGGGGCCAGGTCACCAAGCTGGGTCATCTGAGATGGAAAACAGTTCAGTTCAGTCAATCAGTCATGTCCAACTCTTTGCAACCCCATGAACTGCAGCACGCCAGGCTCCCTATCCATCAGCAACTCCCAGAGTTTACTCAAACTCATGCCCGTTGAGTCGGTGATGCCATCCAACCATCTCATCCTCTGTCATCCCCTTCTCCTCTCACCTTCAATCTTTTCCAGCATCAAGGTCTTTTCCAATGAGTCAGTTCTTCGCATCTGGTGGCCGAAGTATTGGAGTTTCAGCTTCAACATCAGTCCTTCCAATGAATATTCAGGACTGATTTCCTTTGGGATGGACTGATTGGATCTTCTTGCAGTCCAAGGAACTCTCAAGAGTCTTCTCCAACACCACAGTTCAAAAGCATCAATTCTTCTGTGCTCAGCTTTCTTTATAGTCCAACTCTCACATCCATATATAACTACTGGAAAAACCATAGCCTTGACTAGATGGACCTTTGTTGGCAAAGTAATGCCTCTGCTTTTTAATATGCTGTCGAGGTTGGTCATAGATTTTCTTCCAAGGAGCAAGTGTCTTTTAATTTCATGGCTGCAGTCACCATCTACAGTGATTTTGGAGCCCAAAAAAATAAAGTCTGTCACTGTTTCCACTGTCTCCCCATCTATTTCCCATGAGGTGATGGGACCAGATGCCATGATCTTAGTTTTCTGAATGTTGAGCGTTAGGCCAACTTTTTCACTCTCCTCTCTCACTTTCATCAAGAGGCTCTTTAGTTCTTCTTCGCTTTCTGCCACAAGTGTGGTGTCATCTGCCTATCTGAGGTTATTGATATTTTTCCCAACAATCTTGATTTCAGCTTGTGATTCATCCAGCCTGGCATTTCACATGATGTACTCTGCATATAAGTTAAGTGAGCAGGGTGACAATATACAGTCTTGACGTACTCCTTTCCCAATTTGGAACCAGTTTCTTGTTCCATGTCCAGTTCTAACTGTTGCTTCTTGACCTGCATGCAGATTTCTCAGGAAGCCAATCAGGTGGTCCAGTATTCCCATCTCTTTAAGAATTTCCCACAGTTTGTTGTGATCCTTTATCCTTAATTATCTTATTTATTAATTTATTAAGAGAACATCTACCTCACTACTAATCAGAACACTTCAACTTACCACCATTACAGATTATACCTCGATGCCTTGAAAACCTGTATACAAGCCCCTTCTGAACAAAATCCTATGTTCTCTATTTTTATTTATTTTTAATTTTTATTGAAATATAGTTGATTTACAATGTTTCAGGTGTACAGAAAAGTGATTCAGTTATATATATATATGTATATATATACACACATATATGTATATATTTATACATATGTATATGAGTGTGTGTGTGTATTCTTTTTCAGATTCTTTTCCATTATTATAAGTTATTGTAAGATACTGAATATGCTTCTTGGTGCTATGCAGCAGGTCTTTCTTGTTTATCTGTTTTATATATAGTAGTATATGTTGGTTAATCTCAAATGTTCTCTAGGAGTAACTACTTCAGTCGTTATCAACCACTCCCACCCCAGAGGAAATGTTGGTAGTTAATTAAGGATAAATAAGTCTATTAAGTATAAAGTCCTCTGAACAAAGTACAGAGATGTGTAGAGTGGGGCAAAGAAGATGAGTAAGAGGAGGATGGAATATCTGGTTTGCGGTGGGAGGCGGGTGGAGGGAGTGGGGGAATTGTGTGGAGGCCAGCAGAAGTGAGCTTAAACTTCTCCTATAGACCATGTGGAATATGGCATTTCTCACCATGCTCCTCCTCTTTTCCTCTTGTGTACTCCAACACACTGTGGACAATCCTGGGGCATTTCTCCCTAGGCTTCTCCTAAACTATAGGCATTTTGCCCCAACATGGTCTCCATCTCTCGCCCTTTTTCCTAGGTAGCAGGTATCAAAGGGATATTCCTGGCAAACAAGAAGGTGGATGACCAGGTGAAGACATACATCACGTACAACAAAGGCAGGGACTGGCGCCTCCTGCAAGCTCCAGATGTGGACCTGAGAGGCAATCCAGTACACTGCCTGCTGGTCAGTGTCCCTGTCTCATGTGAGGCCACAGGGCAGACTGCTTACCTGGGGGTGCTCCATCAGGGGCTTTATTCTACCAAAGAGGCCTTAGGAATGTGCCTGGTGCTGGGCAGGCATTTCCTACAACTCCTAGGGCATTGATCTGTGGACTCAGACTGCCATATCATCTGGATGGAAAGTTCAGTTGGATTCCACAAGCTTTTACTGAGAATATACTGTGTGCTACAACTTCTAGTAAGAGAAAGGAGCATAACAGAAAGCCTGCGCCCAAGGGTCCCAGGCAGAGCTCAGTAGTGGTAAATACCTATTAGCTGATACTGATATGATACCATTTGATAAGTGCTTGAAAATGGGCAAGGTAAGTAAAAGCTGCTTTAGAAGCCCAAGAAATGCAGGCTGGTATGTCCACATGGACAAGAGTTAATCTCTCAGCATTCCCAGGGTTCCAGCTATATGGGGTATTGACATAGACACATAGAGGATCTAATGTATAAGACATTATCTCTCTTCTCAGGGGCTGCAACTCCAAATGAAGAGGGAAGACAGATCATTAACAGTGAAATTCACAACCCTCACTGCCCTCTTAAAGAGGACGTATGTGAGAAACATTGCTACAGTGCCAGAAATGATTGTTTCCCCTTCGCAAAAAAAAGTTGCCTTTTACTACTTACTGAATATTCCAGACATTATGTTAAAAACTGGGAGTATGGTGGTAAATAGGATTAATATGGCCTTTTCCTTTTGTAGTTTTCAGTCCAGCTCCATGTTTTTGGCTTGGGGTACTAGGAAGGTCAGAGACATATGCCTGCCTGTGTCCAAGAACTGGTCACAGCTAGAATTCCCCCCTCCCCAAACCTTACCCATGGATTTCATCTTATTTTATTAATCTATTTTTCTCCTTTCCCCAATTTCACAATTTTTAATTTTTTTTTTATTATGTGTCTACATCGGTCTAAATCCCTGATCCTTTTTAAAGAAACTCAACTAGGGATAAATAAGTAAAGAAGACAAACTTATACAAGTTTCAGATAATGGCTTCAGACATTTTAAGTGAAATTCAAAGTAAAATTATAAACAGGAACCAAACACATGAAGCAGAAAGAGGGACCATCTGATTGAAGAAGAGGGTAGAGAGTCAAGACTGTCTCTCTTCACTTCCCCCTCCACTGCTCCCAGGGGCCCCACAGAGCTCCAAGAAGCAGAGTGTGATGGCCATGGTCAAAGATGGGAGAAGGTCAGTGTCATCCTGTGGGTGAGAAGGAAGGAATGGTCAGGAGGCTTCATGAAGCTGACCATGAACTGGACCTTGATAGATAGAGTGGGTGTGAGAAAGGGAGGGGAAGCATACAATTGTGATGGGAGCAGGGACAGAAAGGGGCCTATGAATGGTGCTCAGGGCAGGTTCTGATGTGATTCTATCATCTGTTCAGGGAGAGATGACTCCGGCCCCAGGTCATCTCTTGGGGAAGTGAGTGAGTGACTCACATCTAACCCTTGCTGTTCCTGGAAGGTTGGCACCTGGGAGCCCTGTATCTGGTGTGGCAGGGATGCATGTCAGGAGTTCCCTGGAGTGAAACTACTTTCTTCTTCTCCATTTTAGCCTTTCTGCTCCCTACACCTACACTTGCAGATCTCCGAAAATCCATATTCCTCGGGAAGAATCTCCAGCAAGGAGACAGCTCCAGGGCTCGTGGTGGCTACAGGTAAGGTAGACTGAGCCGCTTCCTTACTGAGGGCTTCTGGCATATGCCATGACCTCTTTGTAATCATTTGAGCATCAGAGAAAAGCTGTGGGCATTCATCCCAGAAAACAGGCAGAATTTGTGGAACTGCAAGGCCAACCTAATAACCCAGGCAAAGAGCTCCAGAACCTTGTAACTTTTGGTAAATGCAACATTTCACCATGGTCACAGGGCAGTCCCCTGTGTTAGCTAGAGGTCAGAGTTCCTTTTCAAGTCAACTGACTGACCAGAAAGGTTGTTAGTAATAGGGAATTCTCACTTGAAGAAAATGTGATATATGAACTTCTTAGCTCACCAAGTATAAGTTGGGGTAGTTTTCTCTTTGCATAGAGTATTCTTTACAAAAGGTTTCACCCCAGAGCTGTTTTTAATCAGGAGGTCTCTGGTGCGTGTAAAGGTTTGTTTACACATGATTAACCACTTGGCTGAGGGCCTGGGGGAAAGGGCAGAAAAACTCCAGGTTGCATTGTTGGAACCACTGTCCACTGAACATCAATCAGAAATGAAGATAAAACAACTCCGAGATGAAAATGAAAGTCTCCTGGGGAAAGTGCTCTGATTAGCATGCATTTGATTTCCATACACCTTTTCAGGAATACATTAATGGCATAAAGCAAAGCAGGCCTGTAATCTTCGAAGTTAGAGCTCTGGTATGAGGCAGTTTTTTCTAATGAAAGTAGATAAATTCACAGAGACTTGCCAAGATAGTAAACTCATCAACCTGAAGCTCCAGGCCCTGGAGTTACTACTCTGCTAGCCATGACTTCCTTCTCCAACCCTTCAACTGCATGAACTTTTAAACACCACCAGTGACCATCCACTCAAATTGGGGTGACAGCTAGCATAGCCTTCTGAAGATACCTCAGTCAACTCTCCACCCAGAGAAACTGGATCCACCATATTTAACATCACTGGCTTCAGGGAGCCCAGCACAGTGAGCGATGAAGGCAGGCTCTGGTACTATGTTCCTGATTGGGGGAGTGACCCCCACACTCCATCATCCGTGCCTGTTAGACCTCCCAACTGTGGGACTGCTATACTTTGCCTCTCCTCCAGGCCTACAGGAGGCCCTGGACTGGAGTGGAAGGAACACTGGAGAAGAGTAATCGATAATAAAAGTTACAGAGCACTGACTTTGGGTTCCCTGTGGGATGGAGTGGAAAGGGAGGTGGCAGGGGGGTTCAGTAGGGAGGGGACACATGTATGCCTGTGGCTGATTCATGTTGATGTGTGGCAGAGGCCATCACAATATTGTAAAGTAATTATCCTCCAATGAAAATAAACTGTAAAAAAAGGAAAAAAATAATAAAATTTATCATTATGTAAATGCTAACTATGTAGCCAGGATTGCCTTATGTGGCTTAACCACTCTAAACATTGGTGTTTTCATTGACAGTGGAAAAAATAGTACCGACATAATGGAATTGGAGTATTAAACAAAGCAATGGATTTCCAGTGTTCAAAACAGTGCCTAGGAGATATTGAATGCTCAATACCTGATACCTTTTATAATATCATCATTAATATTACAGAAATTTAGAACTGCTCTTATTGCACCAGAAGAATATGATTTGTACACCTCTTTCAATAGAATCCACAAATAATGTGCATTCACTGTGCATCTCCAGTTTGAATGAATGCACTTAGGAACTCTGTAGGCCTGCTTTCCAAGCTGAGCTCTGACACTTATGAGACTTAAGAATTTGACCAAGTTCTTTAACCTCTGTGCTTCATTTTCCTCATCTGCAAATCAAGTTATCTTTCCCTGCCTTGTGAGGATGTTGTAGGAATTAGAGAATGGAGAGTGTGCCTACAAGATCCCGCTGAGGGCTCAGAGCATAGTCGGGAGGGTTGGGCCTCTAAATTACTCTAAGTTTTTATGAGCTAACAAACACATAGACATTCAAGACTGGATTCTGAAACTTCTTTTGCCCATATGCATGAGAATTTACTAATACTCTCCCCTTTGTAACTCTTGTAACTTTGCATAGTGCATTGAGAGGGACATAACACAGCTGACAAGATCCTCATGAAAAGCCAGTACTGGGTCACTGACAGATGCCTCCTTATTCCCAGCTTCTCTTTACCCTGCTTACCGGTTCTCCCTGAAGGTCGTTTCACTATTGGAAAAATAACTACGAACTTAACCGAGGATGCCTTCAGTGGTCTGGATGGACCTGTCTCTCCAGAACCCTCTTCCAGATCCATGCATATCTCCTGCCTTCAGGTGTCAGTGACCCTGGTCCCTCTCATCTTCACTCCTCACTGCCTCCTCCTCTCTCTCACGGGGACCAGGGCTCAGGGAAGCTGCATGGATGACAGTGCCTGCTGGGATTCATCTCTTACTCCTGTTGAGACCATCTCTGAAGGCAGATGGAATTCCAGTCTGGAGAGTTTGGCAATTGCCTTTTAGCAGCAGAAGCACCAGAGTACTAAGTATCCTTACGCTGTGGTTTCAAGCTGGTCATAGAGACCGTACATCCTCCCAGGGCCTTATGGTGTACAGAGCACTTTCCTGCTGTGATTGCAGATGGCCCTGTGATGTGGATTTATGGGTGAGGAGGTGGAGGGCAGGAGGAACAGGTGTCCTGCCTCACTCACACTCCCTCTGCCTCCAAGTCTAGTCCATCCAGTAGCCATTCAGCCAGACCTAGTCCCGAGCCCCTTCACCTGCCAGCCCCACAGCTACTCCAGGCTCCCTGCATGCTTCCTGTACACTCTGAATATTCACACAGAGACAACATTTATTGTCCCCTCCACAGAGGTGCTTTCTTTTCCTGCAGTGACTTTTGTACTGTCTGCTTCCTCTTCCATTTAATTACCCTGAGTGGACATCAGTGGTGGCGAGAGAAGCATCTCTAACCTCAGAGCATGTTAACCTCTCCCCATCTCTTTGTGTTTCTGTCTCTCTCTCTCTTTTCCAGGAGTGTCTAAATAAAGCCTTGGGAGAAAGGTGCCTTGGGAGGACATGAGGCTAAAAGTGTGTTGTTAACAGCTGCCCAGATGGGCAGCAGAACCTCTGTGATTGACCAGCTAAACTGTTGTTGAGAGGAGCTCCCTGTTTTCCATGGCTCTCCTCCTTTCTCCCTCCTATCACAGCACTCCAGGCGGAATGAGCTACCTCTTCCTCTAACCTGGCCTGGGGCCACCCTGGGAGCCCTCCTCCAGTTCCACTTTAACCAGCATTCAGATCTTCCTTCTCTCACACCATAATCCAGGCTCTCCCTCTCAGAAGTTTCCTTCCTATAGGTCCAATTAGGGACTGAATGTGTGCAAAGATCAAGTCATCCTGGACACCTCTTTTCTGTCCTTTCCTCTGGGAACTGACTTTTGGTTTCTGTGATCAGTAACATTTCTTTCAGGGATCCTTTCAGTTGACCCAAGATATTTCTAAAACAAGCTTCACTGGGAGCCTTGGATTCTCATCATCAACATGCCTCCAAAATCAATCTCATTGAGCTTTGCAAGAGAGGTTTAAGGTTTAAGATATAAGCAGAACCAGCTCCTAAAGAGGATTAACAGATGCTAAGCCCTGACAGGGCTGGCAAATTCTAGCTCTTGGGGACTATACACCTGTCTCCCTGTCTCTCTACCACCCTTGGTAGACATTACTAATTGATTGCCAAACTCTATTCTGTTGAAACCAAACATAGGCTCAGAATCTTTAGCACAATGCTCCAGGTGGCCATGCTTAAAGGACAAGTTGGCATTCTCTGTCCTGTCCCTCTTTACTTTCTTCATTTCTGTGTCTTCCAAAACCTGGATCTGAAGAGTCGAATTCCAGATTCTAGACATAACTCCTCAGAGCTGTTCACCATGCCTCCCCACTCCACTGATACCAACTGCCTGAGCCCTGAGCCCTAGGGTTATTTTTGGAAGTGTCAAAACAAGTTGGCTAGCTGTGTGCTCCCTGATGCTGATGTGAGTTTGACAAGCTGTAACCTGGCTTTAATTTCTCATTTTGAAGCATTAAATGTCAGGAGCTCAATTAACATTTTCATTATTGCATTTTTATTGTGCTCTTATTTAGGCTACAGATGTGTGGGAGCTAACATTCCCTTCCTGCTATTTTTAAAGAAAAAATATCAGCCTCAGTGATAAATTCTTACATGTGTAAGGTACTTTCCTGCTTCTAAAGACCTCCCCAAATGCACATCAACATCATAACATAATTCAATCACGTGTTTCCTCATTCATCTGTTGTACAATTATTTGTTGAGCAGCTCACTTTTAAGTTTGGGATATTTGTTCTGGGACCAGAGAGTTTGAGGGTAAACTTGGTCAATATGGATAGGCTAGAAAATCTTAACTACTGTCTTGTTTTTACAAATATAACCACAAGGTGATGCAAAGGGAAGAAAGAGAAGGGGAGAGGGAAAAGGTGTGAAGGAATAAGACAGGAATTGTGGTCAGTCTAGGTGTAATCCAGGTGACCTCCTACAATTCTTGACGACCATGGTGGTGGCTTAGTTGCTAAGTCTCTAAGTCTTGCAATCCCAGTAGCCCACCGGGCTCCTCTGTCTGTGGGATCCTCCAGATGAGAACACTGGAATGGGTTGCCATTTCCTTCTCCAGGTGCTTGATGACCATGGTCTGCTGAATATTGTCATTTTCTTCTGGAAACTCTATCACTTTGACTACATATTCTGTACTGTTGGTTTATTCAATAGCCTGGCACACAAGAAATATTTTGACAGGTTTAACTTGGAAACAGATACACATATGCGCACACACCCAAACACATACACACTCACACATACACCAGTTTTTCTTAACATAAAATTACATATGAGAAGGAAGATGTTCCTAGACTCGCATAGTTGTTTACTCTTCTGTTCTTTGCCATCATTGAGATCAATTTTGGAGAGATTATTGGTATACAGAATGAAGAGTTCAAGAGATCCAAGCCAACCAATATTTGATCTTTGGATGTTGCCTTTTAAACAGGTGTCCCTCTTGTATTATTTATTTATTTGTTTTTTTCCATGTTAGGTTATCTTCCTGCTGGGGTTTTGATATGACACCAAGAAAAAGCTTATAAATCTACCCTAAACATGACTTGGAAAACTTTCACTCTCTGCTATCCCTTCCTGCAACCCCAAGCACACTAATCTGTAAAGTTTCTGACATTTTCAAATAATCTGCTTCTGTTTTAGGCAACATTGGTTCGGAACTCTCATATACCGACATCGGTGTGTTCATCTCTTCTGATGGGGGCAACACATGGAGACAGGTAACTGAGAGATTCGGGGACAGGGAAGAGATATTTAGGGCAAATTCAGCCAATATTTCTCTTATCTATGGGATTCTCAGGCTCATTGTGACTTTTTGCTTGTTAAAAAAAAAAACTGAAGCAGCAGTTCTGTTTGGTCAATGTAGCTGGAAGAATAGATGGGCAGTGGGGTAACATGGGAAGAGCTGGGCAAGGAATAAGAAGAACTGGGGTTTCCCTAGTTTGTTCATCCTTCCATTCAACAATAGGTATGAAACAGTTACCAGATGCTAATTCCCATTCCTGTGTGAGGTGATACAGTCAGTAAAACAATTTTGTATCATTAATGTGCCATGGGATCTTGGCAAGATCTTACCTTTCTAGATCTGTTTCTTTATCTACAAGGTGAAGGGTATAGAATACTAAGACCAGCAAAGCCATGGAAGTCTGTGGTGGCTTAAGTAATATGTGGGCCCAATGTTAGTTAAGTATGAGACAGCTTAATAGATATATGACCATATGAAAAATTAATTCAATTTTACAAACATTTTTGTTTGCAGTGCTGTCCAATATAACTTTCAGCAATAAGGAAAATGTTCTGTATGTGTATATACTGTCCCTTGTGTTTGTTGCACACTTGAAATGTGGCTAGGGTGACAGAGGAGCTAAATTTTTAATTTTATTTTAATCAATTTAAATCTAAATTGTCTCATGTAGCTACTATATTGGACAACACAGATTTATACAATGTCAACTAGGTGTCAAGTATAAACCTGAGGAGGCCATTGAATACTTTTGAGTCCCTTTTCCCATGGAGCTCAAAATTAAGTAGAGGAAACAGGTCCATAAATAACTGTAGTTTAGATTATGTTATTTTAGTGTCATTATTAGCTTGCAGAGAAGTGGGAGGAATTAATTCTACTTGGGCAAACTGGGAAAGGCTTCATGAGAAGAGTTGACATTTTACTAAACCTTAAAGATGAGAAGGTTTCTATCTGAGGAAGAAAAAGGATGAGTATTGAATGTCTTAATGATGACGATGAATCAACTATCTGAAATCTATCTGTACAACTTTCTGTTTGGGTCCCTTAGTGAAGATTTTTATCACCATCACCAACATCATCATCATCACCCCCATTGCCATCACTTTCACTACTACCACTTATCCAAAAAAAAAAAATTACCAAGGACATACTAGACACAACCCCTATATTAACTACTATAAGGCCTACTCCAAAGAATAAATTAAGATTCCTGCCCACAAGGGAATCAACTCGATGAGGAACAGACACATAAATAAGAACATACTTTCAAAATATAAGATACTCTCTTATGAGTGCCAAATGGGGTAGAAACTGGAACGTAAATTCTTCTGGTCCAGAAATTCACAACAGACAAAATATTGTCCCTGAATACAAGAAATAGCTCACCTGGCCGGGTGACCACTGCAACACTCCTTCCTTGTGTTGTCACCACTTCGGTTTCCTTGTCTCTTTTCCCAAACAGCTAAGCATTCCAGCTTCCACTACAGTGCTGGACAGGGCAAGAGCTAGAAGTGGCCAGAATAATATTTTAGAGAGGATAGTATGAAGAAAAATAACTTCTTTCTTCTCAGTACTGAGAATCTTCTTCTAGTCCTTACTCTCAGACTTTGATCCAGTGCTTCTATTCATAGAGTCCACTTTTGAACTCAGACTGAGTCTATGTTTATATCTGGAATATAAAAAACAATAATCTTTAAGTCTTCTGTGTGTGAAAGCTCACCATTAGTGTGGACGTTTAAAGGCAAATATGAGAAAGAAAACCAATTGAAAGGTTTAGGCCCGAGAGTCCATTTGCTTTTCTCTATGGTGTTCTCTGAGTCATATTTACAGGGGACACCATTCCTCCTATCCCCTCCTTTTTAACTCTGCTTTTGTCTTTTTACCCTTTATAGTACCTCTCACTTAACCCACCATCCCAACCTCTCCATCCAGCTTGTAAGAGCCACCATTAGTGGTTAACAACTGGAGGAATTCTCTAATTCCACTTTTCTCCAGAAGATCTAGAGGAGATAACTTTTTCTCTGGTGGAGAAAATTTTTTCTGTCTTAGGTTGCAGACTTAAAAGTCATAAATTGTAGAAGTGTTGCTGTATGTGGAGTTAGGTCTGAGCTAAGGCTCTGAGACTTGCATCATGGTAGGTGCTTAGTAAATGGTTATGCAGATGGATGGATGGATCACTGAATAAATCAATAAGTGAGTGAAAGGATTGATAGCTAATGGACAAATGAATGAATCAAAGAATGAGTAACTCTGCATCTCAGGAAGCATGGCGTCCCAGTGAACATTTAGCGTAAAGATCCCCAAGTGCTAAACTTAAGTCTTCATTCAACTAGCATGGAAACTTAGGATGTGGTGGCTAAGTCTGAGAACTCAGTTATCATGTAGACTTTAATGTCTACATGTCTAAAAGGGATTGTCCTTTAAGTTCCTAGAAAGTTTATAACTCGACTATAAGATACATCACCAACTCAATGAACATGAGTTTGAGCAAACTCTGGGAGATGGTGAAGTATAGGGAAGCCTGGAGTGCTGCAGTCCCTGGGGTTGTAAAGAGTCTGACATGACTGAATGACTGAATGAGACACAGACCAGTTATAAATTAGCAAATGTCTCATTTGAAAAGATGAGAAAGAGAAAGCTGACTAGTAACATACTCAGATGACAAAGTTTTTTGAAGCTGTGTTTTCAACTGGGTTATCTAGTTGAGCAAGGGTCTTGTTGCCTGAATTTCTTGTCGCACACTGAACAGCACTAGGGGAAAGAACCCTGGAAATGCCCTTTGAGTGGATTAGGGACAGTTGACAGTTATTTGTTCTCTGCTAGCCCACTTTTTCACCTATTAAATGGGGATGACATTGCTCGTCAAACTTCTTGATAGGATTGTTGGAAGGCTCAGAATCTAGATGAAACAATATATGTGAACAACTTTGTAAACTTTCAAGCACCATGCAAATGTAAGGTGTTGCTATGATCCTTGTTGTTCTTGTTGTTCCAGGTCTTTGATGAAGAGTACAATGTCTGGTTCCTAGACTGGGGTGGCGCCCTCGTGGCCATGAAACACACACCTCTGCCAGTCAGGCATTTGTGGTAAGGACGGCTTCCTACCCTATTAATGAAAAACTTTTCAGTGGAAAATATTGGGACAAGTTGTTATGCATGGTTTTATAACCCATTTTACCCATTTCTTCATCCATTTCTTCATCCACCCCTTCATTTAATGTATATTATTACATCATCCAACTCTTACGTAACAGTAGCTGACCAGATGATTTAGACGAGGAAGTATAATGAATAGTATTAAAATGCAAACATATTAAATACATTACTCAGCTACATGGCTAGTACCTGGCAGCACCAAGTTGGGTTTCTATCATCGATATGCTTCTCTTTTACCTGATAATTTTCCAGATACTTTAATAAGTACACAGAGTGTTATTACATGGTCTCTGTCCTCTGGGAGATCATAGTCAAGGTAACGAGTTTAGATCATCCACATATTATCAGAAATCTAAGCAATGCCTGCACGAGGATGCTGACTCTGTGCATTGCTGGAATCCTGAGGCTGGATGGAGCCCCCACGCCCCCAGTGTGTGAGCAGGGGTGGGGGTCTTCATACCATAGGTGGCCTAAGGGCCAATCCTTAAACAAAGGATGCCAGGAGCAGGAGCAGAAGTGATGGGAGGAAAGCCAAGGGACAAGAAAACTCTGACCAAGCCTGGAATTCAGGAGACGTAGGGAGTGCTCTGAAGATTGTATTTGGTTGGAATCAAGAAAGTGAATAAGTAAGGATGAGTAGGATTCAGAAGAACTAAAACACAAGTTTAATGCATTTGGGTTGAATCCGTAGGTAATTCTTTCTAGTACCAAGACCTCTCTCTGTGGTAGGAAGAGCTCTCTCTGTTGAGGACTGAGTGGGGCTTACACTTCTAGAGAGGACAGCTTGACTCTTAAGTTCATTAATTTATTTTTTTTAACCAAGAAAAGTAACATCTCTTAGCCCTTATCATTGTATTCTAAGCATTGCTATCCAACTTGGGAAAATTATTTAATGTTCTCTCAGGAAAATGCAACAGGATCAAATGTTGCTTCTCAAAGTCATTAATACAAAGTTTGATATTTCCCTTAGTCCATAAAATATTTTTTTGGGGGGTTGGGAAAATAAATATTTATAGAGCTCAGGAAAAAAAAAATAGCTATATTCCTACTGAATTTTCTCTTATAATAGTAATGATAATATTACCCCAATTTGGCCACCTTGTTCACTTCAATCTACAAAAGATTAAAGATGATTGTTCAAACTAAGCTCTTGAAACAAAGTTTCTTCCACTTAGAGGATGTTGATACTGTCACAAATGGTACAAATATTTCCCTAAAGTTAGTTACCACCCATGGTGTCTACTTACTTGCCTACTAGTGAATGCCCTTTTCTGAAATAGTCCCTGCAATGGTTAAATGTCAGCGGCTGAGTGTGTCAGCAAACAGCAATGGCACTTAACTCGTTCAAGAGTTCTTTGCACTCCTTTTTCAAAGCTGAGTGTTTTGTAAGGGCCTGACCTTATCATTATCATCAATATTTCCTCATAAACTTCTTGACTTTGTCTCTGGCTGGCTTATGAGTTGCACGTTTGTGAAAATCAAATGCAATTTCTTCATCACCAGTAGCTTCTAATTAAGTTACAACCTTCAAGGTAAACAAATAGCTTATTTTAAGTGGAAGAAAGGTTAAGGAATCAGTTCATTGTTCTTTTCTGTAGTAGGTCTCAGACTGACATTATTTTGGCAGCACACACAGATGTATATATACTTGCATAAGAAAAAGACATTGGCCTACCCACTCTCCTGCAAGGGTATAGTGGCTCTCAAATTTAAATAATAGCTGTATCACCTTTCAGAAAAAATTGGAACCATAATTGAAAAGCTGGGGAAACTTTAGCTCAGCTAACAAGGCATGCTGTTTCCTATAAATTGAAATGATAGGTAGCTAGATATGCATGGAGACAAAACAGCATACAAATGAACCCATCCATTTGTGGCTGTGTACACTTAGATCCATTGAGATTAGAATTTAAGTGCTATTTCAGGTAAGCCCTCCATCCAGTGTTATTAGTATTACCTTTGTACCTTAGAAGCATTAGAGTGAAATGAACAATGGAGCCCCATGGAATGCGATGCTCTAATGAAAACTTATAATGGAGTTACTCATCAGCGGGTAGACAGGAATCCTACTGTTTGCTTAGCCCTGACAAACTGTCAGTGTCTCCTTTCAATGGAATGTTCTTGGAAACTGGAAACAAAACATCACCTGGCCATTTTTGTTCCTTTGCTCTTCTATAAGTGCTGTGAGCCCTGGAGTTTTTGTTCAGAGAAACATTCACATGAAAACAATAGTTCCAACCAGTACGTGCCTCTGAGAAGTGAAAGTGCATGTGCTATTCTTAAGGACTTCCATGTAGCTTCATTGCCGTCACCTCATGCGTTTGGGATAATGTAAAATGGAGTAATACACCTAACCGAAGCGAGGAACATTGATCATCGATGACCATTATAACTCTATTTCTGTGCTAACGTATTCAGGGGAGGACTCTGATTGTTGTTGAAAGACTTTATTCCTTTTAGTGGCTCTCATCTCAGTATGATCAAGTCACCAATGCATGGAGTTAGGAAGGGTCTTGGAGGAGACACAGTACAGCAGACCCCTCTCTGACAACTTGTGAGACACCCACCTTACCAGGCCAGCACGGAGCTGACCGACTTACAGATGGAGTCCCACCTTGTACGTCAGCTTTCGTTGTTAGAACGTTAGCTTTGTGCTGAACAATAATGAATCTACTTTCTATTTCTGTCCATCAGTCCTTGCTCTGCTGCCCAGACCTATGCAGAGTAAATCTGTTCCAGAAATGGGTATGAATTTTAGAGTCCTATACTTGGAAAGGACCTAAAGAGATGGCTCTGTCTAGGCTTTCTAAATTGTGGGAAGTTCTTGTGGGAATATCAGATATGCAATTCAGATATGCAATTCAAGACTGATTCCATGCATTTGTTCATTTATTTCTCACATATTCATTGAGCCTATACTTTTTATCCAGTATTAGTGTAGGGGTTGGGATATGCCAAAGGACAAAATAGAATACTCATTTTTTTTGTTGTTGTTCAAATATTTGACTTTCCTTTTTAGAACAATTATGAGAATACAAATCTTTTCTACCTTATTCTATCTGTATTTTTTAATTGATATTTTCACGCATCTATCCACTTTCTAATTTCATTCACAGACATTACTCCTTTTCTGTAGGCAGCAATTATTTTTGTGTGCTGAACTACTTGGATCTTTCTTACTTAAAAAGTTAAAAGGCGATGGTAAATTATTCAGCTCTTATTCTTCTTTCCCTTAAGCTTGATTCAATTCATAGAACCTGTTTCTAGAACAACTTGTTTCTTAATTTTAATCACATTGATTGTCAGTTTTCTACAATGATTGAAACTGAACATAGTGTGTAGGATCTGGTGAAAGGATTCTTTCTTCTCTTACGTATGCTAGCTGTCTGTGAACACACCCTAGACTCACAATGACTTATTATCACAAAAGTGACCTTGCTGGAAAATATTTATCTTGTGATTGACAATCACCTAAGTTTTTTTTGTTTTGTTTTTTTCAGCTTGAGCTTCTCATGAGAGTTATTCTTTTTCCTTTCTCTGGCTATGGGAATCTTTGCTTTTATTTTAAAATAAATTATTCTGCTTTAAGTTGGTCCTATCTTATAAGTGACAGCCAAATCTACATGCCTGGCTTTGATCTCTCTCCAGAAATCTGGATGCATCCATCCAAAGGACTTCTTGACAGTGTTAAGTGTGGAAATCCAAAGCACATCTCAGCCTAGGTGGACTGAGCAGAAACAAAACAACAGAAAGCTTTGCTTCTCGATTCTTCCCATTTTCCTACCTCAGTTGCTTAACCCCCCAAATTCATGCTGTGTGTGATTTCTTTTTGTTCAAGCAAAAGTCTATTGATTTTATCTGTAAAAGTATCCTAAAAGTCTTATTGACTTTACCTGTAAGAATAGCCTCGATCTCTCCATCTCTTTCTATATCCACTATTATAACCTCTGTCCAAGCCCCTTCTCTTATTTGGTCTCCTACAATTACCACACCTCCCCTTCCCCCCAACACCCCCCTACACACACGCACTGATTCATCTCCCTACATCCTGTTTGGGCCCTGACAGTCCACTCACCACAAAGGAATAAAAGTTTTCTTGTAATGGTTAAATCAGATCTTCTCTCTCTCATTTCAATTTGCAAGCAAAGTCATTTGTAATCTGCCCCAGCCTTGTTTTCTTGACTCCATTTCCTCCTATCAATCCCTCTTCCACTAATCTACTACTACCTACCGGCCTTCTATTCTTCATTTCACAACAGATCTGCCTTCCAGAATGGCTCTCACCTTGATCTTTGCATAGCAAATTCCTTATTATCATTCAGATCTCAGTTTAAATGTCACCTCCTCAGAGAGGACTTTCTTAAATTTTCAATGCAAAGTAGCTTCACTCTCTATCATATCACTCTATTTTAACTGTCTTCATGACACTTACTTTTAACATATATTTTTAGCCCATTTATCTACATGTTGTTTGTCTCCTCAAACTAGAATACAATTCCAGTGAAACTAGGGCATTTCGAGTTCACTGCTATATCCCTACACATAGGCTACTGCCAGAGCAGGCACATAATTGAATATTCATGGGTGAATTCTACCTTTTATAGTCCTGTCTTGTCACTATTTAGAGGTCAGTGGTAACTTTACTCCTGTCTCCCTGGTACTGGTGATCTTATCATTTCAGCTTCACCTGTAGGCCTAAAAGAATTCCCGGTTCCTTTGTCTTGCCCATTAATGAGCTAAAAATTGAGGAGAAGGTGGGTCCTGTGGGGTTACCATTCAATATAGTTACTTCAGAACATTAAAAACTCCTAGTTAGTTATCTGAAAGAATAGCTCTCACAAATGGCAGACCCAAATTTCTGATACTCAAGAGATTAACTTTTATAATGTTGTATTTTTTGGATTTTCTTTAGGAGTTTTAGTTTTAATAATTATCATCTCAGTGTGAGAAATTTGGGTGCTAGAAATTACTGATCTCAGAAAGTCACTTGAATGGCACAAACTTGGGCTTCCTAGTGATACGCAGACCATAAATTATAGTCACAGCATTCATCCCTCAGCCTGGCTCCGGAGATTGTCCCCTTGTTTGTGTTCATTTTATATCAGCTGTAGACTTTGGTTATTATCTATGTTAGCCTTCACACTTGGATGTTGGCATTTCCTAGTTTTTTTTGCCTGATCCTATCCTTCCATTTAATCCATGCTTTTGCTTTTTCATGTAGATTCAGTTCATGCAGCATGCTTTTATTTTCCAACAACCTATTTCTCCACCGTGGGCTTCATTTTTCACTTCCATCTCAGAACTAAGAGCTCAGAAGGCTGTGAATGGTCCCTCTGTTTTTACTTTGTGATATCTTATCTTCATGTATAAAGTAAAGATGGCTGTCCTCTGCCCTGTTAATGGTAGTGATTTGAAGGCTCCTCCTTCCCTGGGATGCTGGTGGCACTCACTGCAATTTTTTTCTGCTGGTGTTAATAACTGACCTTCATCATTAAGGAAACTGAGAATGAGACCAAGACAGAGGCCTTTAATAACCACTTTGACTTCTTCCTATCAAGACAATAATTAGTTAATCCAAAGTTTTCAAAATAAACCAGGAGCTAAATCAATACATTTTTTTTTTTTTTTAACCTCCTGTACTTACCAGATAGAGTTAACTAGTTAGCAGCCATGACATATTTTGAAGCACCTGTGATTCATTAGGAATCAAAGCAAGAGGATACATGGCAGGAAAGGTAAACCCATTCCTAATTATACTCTCACTTTCACTTTTAAAATGAAAAACTCATTTCTGTGAGAAGCAGTTCAGATTTGCCCAACTTCCTCTGGTTCCACATCAATGATTATGTAGCCTCAGCCTATTAAAAGAATAAGCCAAGTCTGTAAAAGTCGAAATGAGATCGTTAACTATCATCATCATGCTGTACATTAGATCTCCAAGAACTCATTCATTGTTCATAACTGAAACTTTGTACCTTTCTCCCTCCTGCCCAGTCTCCACTCCCACCCCCTCATTATGACCAACCTTTCTCTATATCTCTATCTACTAAAATATCATTTTACACTTTAAATAAAATGTACAATTTTTTAATGTCAAAGATACCTCAGTAAAGTTGATCAAGAGAAAATAAAAGTCAAGACTGATGCTGATAATTTAGGAACAGAGGATGAGATGGTTGGATGGCATCACAAACTCGATGGACATAAGTTTGAGCAAGCTCCGGGAGTTGGTGATGGACAGGGAAGCCTGGCATGCTGCAGTCTATGGGGTTGCAAAGAGTTGGACACAACTGAGCAACTGAACTGAACTGAAAAAATTTTATGACCACTGTCTGATTTTGTTTATAAAAGCAGGCCTAGGTATACCAGAAATATAAAACTTGTTTCATGACAGACTAGTTTTTCTAGCTGAGTAAAGAGATTGACTTTCTCATTTTTAAGATCAGTTTATTTGGGGAGACAGAATAAGGTAAAGAGACACATTTGTAGAGACTGGACTGAGTAGGCTGACTAGTAATGGGGACAGAGATTTGTATCTAGTTCATGGATGTTAGCATAAGTCATGCTTGAAAAGTGACTGGATAGATTAGAAGAGTTTTCTTAATCATTCCTTTTTTAATTTATATATTCATTTAATATTTATTTAGTACCATGTGCCAATGTTTCTGCTAGTTACTAGGAATGCAAAAATGAATAGTATGGTCTTTGACCTCAAAAAGATTACAGCTCAGTGAGAGAGTCAGACATAAGTTTTAAAACTGTATGTAACATCAGGTAAGAAGCATTATAATAAAGGTGATATCAAGGGTGTGGAAGGGGATCAGACAATGAACAAAACCTATGTGACTCCTGAATTCACACGATTATAATGTTGAACGGAGGGATTCAAGGTGAGTTAAGAATTCACTCAGCACTATGATAGGGGAAGGCCTGAATGTTGTAGGAAAATAGTTTCTACAGTTGAACTCAGAGAACTGTGTGTTGTGGAGTCAGAGAAGGATTAAGAACTAACCAGGCCAAAAGGATCGCAGAAAATGAAGTAAGTAAAGCTGCTCTGGGGAAGGAAGAGTGTTGAGAAAAGCTTCTCAGAGAAGATAGTCTTTGAATTTTGTCCTCTGGTTAAATCAAGCAACAGTTGGGAACTCCATAATATCAAGAAAGGGATATTATTAAGGAATTGACCGCTCAAGATTGCTCAAATCTTCTTCACTAAGCAGCATCCTTTTAAAGAGTTTCAGATGCTGTGTCCACAAAGGGCCGGGCCTTCTCTTCTCACTGGTCAAAAGATGGAACAGTGTTGCCCAGGATGTCTCAGGCACTCAGTACTTGTCCCTAAGAGCCCCTTAAAGTGGCATCAGGGAGGGAAAATGATACTTCATCCATTCTGAACAAATAGGAAATTGCTATTTTTGATCTGAAAGACACACACCTCCCTCCCCATAAGGTACACCCCACACTACTCAATTTATCCGTGTCAAAAACTCCAGAGACTGAATTGATTGTGCTGTAAATTGAAGCTCAGGTTCCATTCTGAGTACTTGAAACGTGACACTCCATCCACTAAGCCCGCCTGCCTGGCTTGTTTTTTCTTTTTTTCCCCCCAATTCTAGGATGTTGAAATATTTTTGCAGTTCTTGGGGCTGTCTCTGCCTGGGCTGGGAAATGCCGTTTTGATCAAATCTCATAATAATATAGAGAAGATTGAAAACTGAAGATTAATGCCTATTGATAATCCAGACTGCCATAAAATGAGATAAGAGGAGAATTTAATAACCTGAAAAACAGTTGTGAAAGAGTGTGGTTCTCTCTTCAGCTTTCTCTTGCATGTACTTGTTTCCAACCCAGGGTGAGTTTTGACGAGGGCCACTCCTGGGACAAGTATGGTTTCACTTCGGTTCCTCTCTTTGTGGACGGGGCCCTGGTGGAGGCAGGCGTGGAGACCCAGATTATGACGTGAGTACTTCTTTGTGGCTGAGAAGAATTCAGGGGCTTGGTTTCTGCTTCCATGGAGGCCGTGGGTTTTCCCCAGGGAGGCTTACACCAAAGCATTTCAGTCTCTGGGCCAGTTTCCTCATCTGTAAGATGCTCACACCCACCAATTCAAACGGATACTGACGGGATTGGAGAAGCTGGGCTTCACAGAAAAGTTAAGGTTTCTCATAGAATTAGAGTATTGTAACAAATTTCCATTTATCCAAAACCCAAGCAAACAGAAAACTTAAGGCTTCAGATGTGTTTTCTCTTTCCAAAACAGCTCAGTAAAGGACTAAGGATGGGAACAAAGGGAATAAAACAGCCAATTTACTGAAAACAGGGAATGTTTAAAGGGAACCTCCTGGAGTCTGTGAGACACACACACACACAGTTACTGTTGTTCCACTTCAGATTCATTTGCTGTGAAAAATTTTCCATAGTCCTTTACAGTGAGCATAGATGGTAGGGATATATATTTGAAAGCTACATAAAGCCCCAAAGTACTTTCTGAATATTAAAGAAGATAGCTTGATGTTTTCTAAAAATATATCAAAATCTAATTCTCAAAAAATGGATGACCCATGTGTGTTTGTGTGCACTTGTGTATATAGAGGAGTGTGGGGAATAGTTATGGTAATACTTCACCAGTAATACCAAAGCGCACCTCACCTCACCTTCCCCACTCCCAAGAGACTGGAATACTTTACACTTTAATTATTCAGTAGACAGAAAGAAGGGAGTCTTCTGAGCAAGATTAAGGGGAATTTGCCGTACTGTGGAGTTGTCACAGAAAGTTACAGAGTGCTTCTGGACTGGTTTGGGGGAAGGTTGTCTTTTTACTCTAAGAGAGACTGCTGTTCTTTTAACCTTTGTGTTCATTAATTTCTTTATAGCTAGAATCAGTCTTCCCGGAGAGACCGATGAGCTTTGAGGAGGAGGCAAATGGCTAATTCCTGTGCTTTACTTTTCCTCCAGAGTGATGTTAAAAAATTATTTTTAGCTGTGGGTATGCAGTTTTGATCAAATGTTATAATCTAGCCCCAGACTGGACCACTTTTACCATGTTCCTCACCTCCACTTCCATCCTCATATCCAGAAAGTTGTCCAGCCACTTCTCTGAGCTTTCAGAAATACAGAAAGAACACAGCCATGATGGAAAATGGTGCACAAATTGGGGAAAACAAGCAAACAAAACAAGTGGGCAAAAGTCCAGTCCTAAGAAATTCAGCAGAAACACTGCAAAGGGGTTTCTTGTCTGTAGGATTTGTCTACAGCAAGAGTCTTATAGGATTCTCAATGTCTTCATTATTTAAAAAATGTTCATAACAGAAAATTTGGCTCCACAGTATGTCTTTAAAGTTATTTGGAACAAATGCAGCAAAGAGTGATTTTAAATTATCTTTAACTCTCTCTGAATTTTCCAAATTGCCTGTACAGACTTCCCTCAAACTTCAAGGGTTTATGAAATGTATCTTTTAAAACCTTAACACTCATTTTTGAGCATGTTGTTTGTGTTTGGCACATAGACTCTGTGGTTGGAAAGTGAAAGAGATGATGTCAAACCCTATGAAGAACTACTGTAAATCTTCCCAGTGGATCTATTTCGTTTGTAACTGGTGTCCTTAGGTGCAAACCTTTGCCATGACAGGACTTCTCTGGACAATTTTGTTGTACAGTGTGAGGATTTCCTGTAGAATTTGTTACTCAGGAAGTACAGCTTTAATTTGAGTTTTTCCAGCAATTTCTTTTCATTCCCCTAAAATATCCTCTAAAACAGATATCTTACCATCTAAATTTCTGATTAAAATTTCTATGATAACAAATGAACTCTGTGGATCAGCTGGTGAGTCACTTGATTATTAAGAGTTAACAATATTGTATGCAAGTTTAGCTGTTCAGGCCATAGACAATATTTAAGATATAGATGTTATTAATACTTAGCATCTAGAGCTTCAGCATTTGGTGAATACACAGCAATGATGTACTGCATAAACACAAGGACTAAATATTCAAAGACACTATCATAATACAAATTTTATTTCTAAAATATAAATGATTTGAGAAATATGTAGATATATTTATATAGTGAATATGTATGTGCAAGTATTTTTGTATATAGACATATGCACACATATACATGTACACATAGATACACATGTATATATGGAGAGATTTAGACAACAGAGATACACAAATGAGAGAGAAATTCCAAGGATCTAGGATTGTGGCAAAACCTTCATAAAGTTATACTACTAAAAAACTAGTGGTACCTTTTTTGCCAGATACTCTTATTGATGAGCAAATCAAGAAGAAACCCCAGTCCTTGTGAACTTTGCATACTTGTGCATTAAATAAATATGACACAAATGACTCTGTCATGTTATGCAGAATACTCTGCCAAGAGATGAAAATATTTTCGTAGGAACTCCAGGAAGCACATTACAGAATACTAGGAATACCACCTTTTTTTGTAAGTTGACTTTTCCAAATTATTTCCCATACTTTGTCACTTAGCTATGAAAAGAATGCCTTCTTTTCTAGAACCTCCTGTAATACAACCACTAAAGGGTTTTAAGTTATGAGTTCCAAGTTCTGTAGGGCAAAGGTACCTACACTTAAGAAGATTGTGCAATCTGCTTTGAATTTATCAAGCCAAATGTGGCTTTTCAGATCTGATGACAAGCCCTAGAAGATTGACACAGCTCTAGATCGGACAGTGACAATACAAATGGTCCTAAGGTTAGCTTTTCCCTGTTTATGTAGCAAAGAGATATACTAGTCCTCCTTTTATTCTGTGTTCTCATCTCTTTATGTGATTTATCCTGCATGCTCCCCTATGTGGTCACTCTGAACTCATCTCATGCTTCTCTTGGGCATTACTTGGAATAATAGTGCTTATACACCAATCTCTACATGACCTGGCACTCCCTGGCAAGTTTAAGGCCACAGTTTAAATTCTGTATTTATCTAATCATAAATGGTAATACTTTTTTTTTCTTAACTTCAGATGGGGTTATTTGGTCACATGGATATGAAGGAGGAGGTTGACCTCAGGGCTAAACTATTTACTGAAAAGATGATTGATATAGCCCTTCTGTTTTCCTTTCCTCCCCAATAAGACTCCAAGGAGTGTGGTAGAGTTTTGTCCTCCTCCTACCTTGCTTATCAAGATCCTTTAAATGTTAGTAAGTAGAAAAGGAACTAGAATAGTGCATAAGTTTCTTAGATGGGATTTGAGACAGGCAGATGTTTGTCTTTAATGGAATAAAGATGAGTTTTGGAAGCAAACACCCAACTGACTAAACAATTCAAGCTTCCTATTTTTAAGTTTTCATTAAATTCGAAGTTTCTGTAGTATGAAAATGACCCAAGGCCCTTTAGATAGCAGAAGGGTAGTCTCTGGAATGATTGCCAAGAGGCAATTTCTGTCTCAATTTTAGGTTTAAAAAGGACTTTAAAACCAAGTGACCCACTAGGATGACCACTGCTTTTCTTCAAGGAATGGCCATGCAAAGACTGAAGCAGGAGTTCAAAACATTTTATATATCCCTCACGAATTTCAAGGACAGGAAGTCCATTTCAGGACAAGATTGCTTAACCTTGCCATTTAACCAAAACCTTACTAATGATGTAATTCAAATAATGATGTTGGTTATTTGAATTCTGTATCTTTCCTTTCTGGTTAACCCTGACTCTGATGTTCAACTAGAGTCAGGCAGAAAGAAAGGCTAACTCATTCACACTGAGGTTTTATTGCCTTATCCTGTTACATTCATTTAAATATTTGTAAGTTTGTGATGGTTAATGTTATGTGTCAACTTGACTGGGTCATGAGGTACCTAGACACTGGTCAGACATTATTGTGGATGCTTCTGTGAAGGTGTTTTTGGGTAAGATTAGCATGTAAATCAGTAGACCCAGTAAAACAGATAATTCTCCCTAATGTGGTGGAACTTATCCTATCAGTTGAAAATCTGGATAGAACTAAAAGGAACTAAAAGGCTAACTCTTCCCTGGGCAAGAGAGAATGCTTCTTGCCTGGCTGCATTTGAAATGGAACATGGCTTTTTCTTGCCTTTCACTCCAACTGAAACTTCCACTTTTCCTGATCTTCAAGCTTGGGATTCCACCACTGGCCCTCCTGTGTCTCCAGCTTGCTAAACCACTCTGCAGGTCTTGGGACATGTCAGCCCCCATATCTGTATAAGCCAGTTCCATATAGTAAGTCTCTCTCTCTCTCTCTTTCCCATCTCTATCTTTGTGTCTTTTTCTATCGCTATCACCTATTCACTCTGTTTCTCTAGAGAGCCCTGACTACTACATAGTTAATTAATTCAAAAACATTTAATGAGATTCTAATATATTTTAGACTCCTTTTTGGGGTATTAAAGAGGTAAATATAACTCTTTCTACCTTTAAGGAGCTCTTAGTCCAGTGTGTTGGTGTGGGGGGAAATGAGATACACAATCTTCAGGAAATCCTAGTTAGAAAACCAGGATATAAGTAGAAGGAAGTAAAAACTTCACATATACGAAAGGTGACAACTGAGTCAGTCTGGAAGTTTCAATAGCAGTTCACCAGTAGAAAACCAATTTATAGGTAACAGAGTGTAAGTTCAAAGAAAGCACACATTTTTAATAGTTTTGCTGAGTACTATAACTGCAATACCTAAAATGGGAGTAGATGCATAGTAGAAATCAGTAATTATTGGTTGAAAGAAAAGAATTATTGGTTCAAAGCAAAGGAAAGAATCATGAGAGCATATGACTGAGGTTAAGTGATATTAAGCAGTAGAACCTATGAAGGGTCTTAGGTTATATTTAGGAATTTGACTTATATTCAGAGTGTTCTTGAAATTGAAAATATGGAAACATCACTCCTCTTCTTAAAACCCTTCTTCAAAACTCTTCTCCAAAGTGGAAGGCTTTCCATTGCCTTTCAGATAAAGTCCAAACTCATTGAATGGTCTACAAATACCTACACTGAGTCCATGTCTAGAGCTCATTTCTGGCCCCCATGCTCTGACCTCCCTTCTCTGATTCACTGGTACCTTCCTGCCCTGGGGTCTTTGTCTGTGTATCCTCCTGGAATATACCTGTCTTCCCCACTTGAATAACCAAGCTTCTAATTAAGTATCTTTCAGGTCTCAGCTTATGTATTAGTTTTTCTGGCACATCTTTCTTTAGCCCAGCGGAAAAGGTTGGGGCCCCATGTTACCTGTAGTCCTACCTCATATATTTTTTCCTTCACAACACTTTAGGTAATACATATTAACAAAAGTGGCAGTTGGTTTAGTAGCTTCCCCTCCCTCTTCATCTACCCTTAAGATACAGAGATATGTGTGTACACGTAAACACACACACAGGCAAAAATGCAAACAAGTGTGCACACACACAGACTTTAAGTTCCCATGAGGGAAGATCTCTGTGTACCTTATTCTTTGACTACCATTTGCATCAGTTTTTTTTACTAGCACTGAGGGTTTAACCATATATATGATTGATTGATTGAATGCAAAAATGAACGTTATAGACCCCAGATATTCTGAAGTGCTCTATGTGATCAGAATCCAGGAGTTGCAAATTATGGGAGCCTGGAGTTGGGGAGGAATCTGAGCGGTGCATGTCTCTGTGCAAATGTGCAGTGATGAAGCAGGGGGTAGAATGGCAGTGGGCACAGAAGGACAGTTAGAGAATAAGAAGCATCCCAGGAAATTCTTATTTCCTCCACCAGCCACAGACTCTTTCCAGCTTCCACTTCTACCAGAAGCCAAAGCTCAGGAGCATGCAACCTTCTAACACGGTGCTTTTATAGAGGAATTCGTGTGGGGGAGACAGTCCCCAGCTTGCAGGCATGGGATTTGCTTGCTTTTATTGCTCTTTTTTCCACTATCTCTTCAAAGGTTATTATTTCAACATCCTCCAGGTAACTTTGACAGGAACCATGTAGTCTAGTCTAATTCATAGTGAAATGTGACCATTCTTGTTACTTAAGGCTGAGAACGGGGCTGGATGATTGACAAGCCAGAGGGCCTATTGCCGTTTCAGGCAGAGGCTTTCCAATCGAAGAGGTGCCCATGGCGGTTAGAGCACTTGGGTTTCTTTGGTTCACTATTGGCCCCCAAATTAGTGTTTTAAGGAGAATTCTCTTTTGCTTGGCTCAGATGTGGCATCAGATGGAAAAACACTGCTTTTTTTCAGTCTCAAAACAACATTTGAAATTCTTTCTTGATATGAAATATTTTAACCAGTTAGTTGTGATTTAGTTGATCCTTTACAGGGGCCAAGGAGAACCTGGCAGCCTGTCAGGGGAAAAGAAATCCCCAAAGGGAGAGGTTCAGCTTCCTTGGAAGAAAGCAGAGGCTCCCTAGCAGGAGCAAGCGTCAGCCAGCCTTCATCTGCTCTACTCCTTCCTTTGTGTCAGCTGTCATGCCGAGCTCTCTCTCAAACTTGATTTCACTGACATCTCACAGTAATCCCACCAGGTAGACTGGATCATTGTCCTTGGGCAAGGGAAAACACTGAAGCTCAGAGAAATTAAGTGCTCAGCTCATACATTCAGTAAGAAGAAAGCAGAGCAAGGAATGTGAGTTTCAAACTTAGGCTCAGAACTGAAATTTGAAGAAAGGTACTAGAATTCTTTAAGGATTTGTTCACTAAAGGATCACGGTGTTTGGGACAAGAAGGGCAGGGATGTTATTCACCAAGAATTTTACCCACTTTGCTACCAGACACGAAGTCACAACAGACCCATTCAAACACAACCTATCTGAAAAAATATGACAAACACATGAAAACTAGAAAACAAGTAAATGGTAAAAGGGTGGGACAAATTGCAGTTGCCATTAAATATCAAAGAAGTGATTAAAATAGAATATGTGCGGCTTTGTGTCTCTGCAGAGAGGGAGGAGCAGAGGTATCCAGATGTGGGGAGAGTATGCGCAAACATGGAGCAATAAGAAACTGTTTGGCCTGAAGAGGGGAAAGCAAGAAATGGGAAGGGACAGAGATGCTCTCAGCACATTGTCTAGGGCCAATTGCCTCACTGAATCCCTGTGTAAATCCATTTCTAATTGGCATAAATCTCTGATCCATTGTTCCACCAGCAGAACTAATAGCCAAAGTGAAGGGGGAGAGATAACATTTTTGTAGAAAATTATGCAAACCCCAAAGCTGCAGAAGTTTTAAAGAAAGGAAAAAAAAAATAAAAAGCAAAGATCTTCTTCTACTTAAGAGACTGTGACTGCATGCTTGGCAAGAAACATGTTCTCAAATACAGCCCTGGTGTAACACAGAGACCCAGCCCTGAGCTTAAGTGTATTGTTTAGCCTCTAGTAACTGCATCCGATAAAGTCACTGGAAATTAACCAGCGCTGCTTCCATTGATCTGTTTTTCAATTCTCTGTTGTTTGCTGGAAGAATCTGATTTTACTTTGCCCAAAGTAAGTCATTCGAGTAATCAGCGAATCCAGTGGAACTCTTAAATCATCGCCTCTCAGGCTGGTTGCTGGATTCAGGTCCTTCAGGTTGTCACCAGACTTGCCATCCATTCAGAGGGCCTGCTGAGTAGGAGCCAAGGAATACAAAAGCAGAATGCACGCCTACATAGGGGCTTTGGATGATACTCCAAAGGGCTTTGGATGATTCTGGGAGATACTGGAAGCCAGCAGTAGTCTGGAAAGAAAAGGCTTATGTTGACCAGTAGATTGCTGTCTGTGGTGAGTGGTGGCTGAGAGCATGGATTTTGTAGAGTCACACTCCAGGGACAGGTCTCAGACTGCCACTTACCATCCATCTGATCTTAAATGTCTTACTTACCTTTTTTAGCTTTGGGTTCCTCATGTGAATGTGAGAATTAAGTGAAATAACTAACATTGAGTGACATTTGAGATGCTTTCAGTCTCCATAGTCTAATGATCAAGAAATGGGCCACCTGCAGGAAGAACTTTAGCCAACTAGGGGAGAGGTCAGCAGACTCTCTGTGTAAAAATTTTAGACTTTTCAGGGTCTTTCCTGCATCTACTTGGTTCTCCTGGTCCAGTGTGAAAGCCACCACAGACAATATGCAGTGAATGGATATGTGATATGGAAGACAGAATGCAGTGTCTTCCAATGAAAATTCACTTATAGATGCTGAACTTTGAATTTCATACAGTTTTCATATGGTATAAAATGTGATTCTTCATTTGCCTTCCCCTCCAACCATTTAAAGTATCAAAATCATTGTTTGCTTATAGGCCGTCCAGAAGAGGCGTTGGGCCAGATTTGTCCCATTGGCTATAGTTTGTTGACTCTGAACAAGAGGGTATATGCAGTCTAATCTTTTGTGGCTATGTTACAAATATCATTGAATTTTTGAAATGATTTATACAAGCTTCCCCTATCCATAAATTATTTTAGTTGCTTATGAAGGAAGTGATCTCTTGTTATCCACTGGTGATTGGTTCCAGGACACTGCTCACCACAGTGGGTACCAAAAATTCACAGATGCTCAAATCCCTTATATAAAATGACATAGTATTTGTATAATATCCTTCTACATACTTTAAATAATCTCTGGATTATTTATTTAATATTTAGTCCAATATAAAAGCTATATAAATAGTTCGCAGTGTATGGCAGAGTCAGGTTTTGCTTTTTGGAACTTTCTGGAATTTTTTTTTTAATGTTTTGTTCCATGGTTGGTTGAAATTGTAGATGTGGAACCAGCAGATATGTTGGGCTAACTATATTGAATTGACAAATCATTGGAAATGATTTCCTCATTTCCTCATGAGGAAGTTTCCTCATTTTTTATGTTAGCCATACAGGCAAATCTCACCTCTTTCAGGAAGCCTTCCACAGTTCCTCCAGCTCTTACTTATTTTCTTTCATTAAATTCCTACCTTAAGCTTCTGGGTTTGGACCACAGATAAATAGTTTGGTCTACATTTTTCTTAATGGAACTAAAATTTTCAGCTGGAAACATCTTGTGGCATTGAGCCCAAATACCCGTCATCCTACTTTTCACTGGTTGAGGTGTTTCTTGCCCGCCTCTCATCTGATGTGTACATCTTCTCCAACTGTATCAGCCTACTCATTGTTCATTTAAGTTGAACCCCTGGCTCCTGTATGATTTGGGGTTTGTGATTCCCAATATCGACTCTAAATCCTTAATTTTATACCTTTATTTTTCTTCCTAATAGTTCTTTTTGAAAGTTTTTAACATATAGTAAAGCACAAAGAATAGTGTTACAAACACTTGTGTGCCAACCCCTTGGAATTTAATAAATACTAACACGTTATCATTTTAGCTTTATATTTCTAAAATAAATATGCAGGGTATCCTAGGCATGCTAGCAAAGTAATGCTCAAAATTCTCTAAGCCAGGCTTCAACAGTATGTGACCTGTGAACTTCCAGATGTTCAAGCTGGATTTAGAAAAGGCAGAGGAACAAGAGATCAAATTGCCAACATCCACTGGATCATCGAAAAAGCAAGAGAGTTCCAGAAAAACAGCTACTTTTGCCTTATTAACTACATCAAAGTCTTTGACTGTAGATCACAACAAACTGTGGAAGATTCTGAAAGAGGTGGGAATACCAGACCACCTGACCTGCCTCCTGAGAAATCTGTATGCAGGTCGAGAAGCAACAGTTAGAATTGGACATGGAACAACAGACTGGTCCCAAACTGGGAAAAGCTGTATATTGTCACCCTGCTTATTTAACTTATATGCAGAGTATATCATGCGAAATGCTGGGCTGGATGAAGCACAAGCTGGAATCAAGATTGCCGGGAGAAATATCAATAACCTCAGATATGCAGATGACACCACCCTTATGGCAGAAAGTGAAGAGGAACTAAAGAGCCTCTTGATGAAAGTGAAAGAGGAGAGTGAAAAAGTTGGCTTAAAACTCAACATTCAGAAAACTAAGATCATGGCATCCAGTCACATCACTTCATGGCAAATAGATGGGAAAACAATGAAAACAGTGAAAGAACTTATTTTGGGGGGTTTCAAAATCACTGCAGATGGTGACTGCAGCCATGAAATTAATAGACGCTTGCTCCTTGAAAGAAAAGCTATGACCAACCTAGACAGCATATTAAAAAGCAGAGGCATTACTTTGCCAATGAACGTCCATCTAGTCAAAGGTATGGTTTTTCCAGTTGTCATGTATGGATGTGAGAGTTGGATTATAAAGAAAATTGAGTGCTGAAGAATTGATACTTTTGAACTGTGGTGTTGGAGAAGACTCTTGAGAGTCCCTTGGACTGCAAGGAGATCCAACAGTCCATCCTAAAGGAAATCAGTCCTGAATACTCATTAGAAGGACTGATGCTGAAGCTGAAACCAATACTTTGGCCACCTAATGTGAAGAACCGACTCATTGGAAAAGACACTGATGCTGGGAAAGATTGAAGGTGTGAGGAGAAGGGGACAACAGTGGATGAGATGGTTGAATGGCATCACTGACAGGATAGACATGATTTTGAGCAAGCTCCAGGAGTTGGTGATGGACAGGGAAGCCTGGGCATGCTGCAGTCCATGGGACCGCAGAGAGTTGGACATGACTGAGTGACTGAACTGAACTGATCCTAGGTAGAGTTTGTCTCCTTGAAGTTGCCCATTTCCAAACCCTTTCGTGTTGCTTCCTACACTGATCAACCACTGCTATGAATTTGGTGTATATCCTTCTAGTAAGGGTATTGATACTTTCAGTACATATTTAATTATCCATAGAAATATATGTGGTGTTGCTTTATTTTTTTTTAAATGTCTAATTATCTAAATGCTATTATTCCTCTATATGTGTCTGTCACTGAGTATTACCTATTTTGGGACAAATCCATCTGATACAGACACATAAATGCTGTGGCATTCTGTTGTGACATGAATAAGCATAGGTTATTTCTCCATTCTCCTATCGATGGACATTTAGGTTTTTTCCAGTTTTGCGCTATTGCAAACAATATTGTCCTATCTTTGTGTATGTCTCCAAATGCATACACAGAAGTTCTCTGAGCTGCATACATAAAAATGGAATTGCTGGGTCATGGTGAATTGGTGTTGTCACTTTTATTTTTCACCGTGTTCTGTTTTACATATTGGTCATCTCTGCAGTTATAGTGTGAGGTCTTTTTTAGTCTGAAAGATTCATGAGGTTGGCAACTGTCTTATTTGTCATCCTCCACAGCCCTGAATGTGGATGCCTGTGCATAATTGGGCTCAGCAGATATGTGAAGAGTGAGTAATACTATTATTGAACTGAACTGCAAACTATTTAAGGATAGGAGCTGAATTTTTTTCTGGTTCTTTTTGCCTCTTGGTTCAGGATTTGACACAAAGTAGGAGACAGAAATGACAAAGGAAAACCAGTCCCTCCTTACCCGGTTCTCTACGGCTTATTTGATTCCTCCTCTCTCAACGTTCATCTTGAACATCCATCTTCTCCCCTTTGGTTCCATCTCCTAGGTTCTCCTTCATCACCAACTCCTGACTTATCTTTCACAGGTTCATGGAACCCACTCCCAATGTTGTGGACTTTAACATTCAAGCCCACTGAAGGAGCTTATTAAATTTCGAGAAAAGAGTCAAAGTTGTTTGAACATTGAATGATTTCTTTCAATGCATTTAAAAATCAACTTACTTTCTTTTGCCTCTTCAGGTCCAAAGCCTTTTAGTCTCTTTCTCAATCTTCCCTTCTTCTCTCCCAGTACTTATTTTCAAACCTTTTAATCCCTGCCTCTTTAACTATCTCACTCATCATCATATTGTGTAACTAACATAGGCCCCACCTGCAGGACTCCTTGCTGCTGATCCACTCTTTCTATTAAGGTCTAGTTTGTGTCTCATTTTTACTCAGTGCAATTCCTCTGTAGCTGCTGACCTCCTTTACCACGAATCCCTTCTGCACCCTAGTGGGAAAACACTCAGGTGGCATAGAAGCACTCAGAAAGTCAAGGATGTGGCCTGAGTTTCTGGAGACCAACAACTGCTGGCCTCCAAGCCTCAGCTTTCTACGGCACTGCTCTTTCTACTTTGATTTGAAATTGGTCCTTGGCAGCTTCCTCCATGGAAGCAGAGAGGAGGGCTTATGGAGGCAGGAGGCAAAGGAGGTGAGGGAGCCTAGGTCTTTCAGAGAGAACTGAATTCTCTAGGAACCCCTGAGGAAGGGCACAGGAATCCACCTGTATCAAGTTGCTATACAAGAACATTGATATTTCTTTATTCAGTGGTATGTGTTGAGTACCCGCTACAAGGTTGACACTGTTCTACGTGCTCTAGGAGCTGAGCTAAGGCATAAACAGTGTAGTCAAGGTCTCTGCTGATGGAAAGGTGCTATGTTCTACAGCCTCTTCTACAACTGTATAAAAGAAAGAGCAAATTTGTATGAGGTTTATTTCTGCACTAGTATTTATGGAATATTCTCCATAATCAAATTTTTAATGATGGTTGTGGTAATGGTGGCGGTGGTGTGTATGTGTCTGTGTGTTACAGAAAGAGAGAGAGGCGGGTAGGGAGAGAGAGATTTCAGGATTACTTCTAATTTCCAAAGTCTTTAACTCTAGTTGAGAACTGTGATTATTGCTTATCTCTTAGTCTGAGAATGAAGAACACTGTCAGTGAATGGACGGGAATATCACAGAATATTAAAAGTGGTTACCTCCAATGAGGTTTTTATGTTCCCATCTATAGATTTTTATAGTTTTCAATTTTTATAATGAGAATGCATTCTTTTTATAATGAGAAAATGGAAATCATTTATCAAAATGTACTCATGAAATAAAAAGTAGCTTCCGGATAATGAAAGAATAGAGGCTGCATTTAGGCATGTGTAGATGATTGTTTGCGTCACACTTACTCTACCTTTGAGGTCATGACCTAAAGGAAGGGAGAGTCTTAACTACCCACCATCACTCCTCAGTGCTAACTAATGCTCTGCGTAAATTAATACTACATCATTTCAAATAAGAAAGCTACTAGAACCTAATCAAAGACAAGAAGGAAAAAAGATAAATCCTATTTGTAAAATAAAAATTCAGGAAATTACTAGATAGTGGCTTTGGATGAAGCAGTGCTCTAAATAATTTTTTCAAGGTCATCTGGTTAATTTATGCTTCATTTGTAAGTTATTGTGTATTTTAAAAATTAATGAAAGATTTAATTATAGCAGGGTTGCCTGTGACCTTTTGTGAAATGACTTCATCATAAATCTACAGGTATTTCAGAACTGTTTTCCAGGTTTCAAATAATTTGCTCTTAAATTAATGACATCCAGCCAGTGAAAGGCGTCAAGGCAGGGTAAAAGGTTTGAGTTGGGATTTGCGGTTTCCTAGCAATGGCTAATTCTGAATCCTGGACGGAGGTGGCATAGAAGATGGTGTGTGACTCACCGGAATCCACAGCTGGTTTAATTGTTTACTTAGAAGAATGAGAAATAAATCCAGCGTGTCAATAGGGGAAATTGCAAGTAGCCAGACTGTCATTGCAGAGCCTTTTACTTGAAGTGAAATGAAAGTCGTTCGGTCAGTGTCTGACTCTTTGTGACTCCATGGATGCAGTCCATGGAATTCTCCAGGCCAGAATACTGGAGTGGGTAGCCATTCCATTCTCCAGGGGGTCTTCCTAACCCAGGGATAGAACACAGGTCTCCCACATTGCAGATGGATTCTTTACCAGCTGAGCCACCAGGGAAGCCCGCTTTTGACTTGGGGCATATCTATCTACACGTCAATGTAGAGGCAACACCTGGACCAGTGGAGCATCCTTCTTCCCTAGTACCCACAAGGATTCTCCTTCATTAGTGAACTGAAGGTCAATGCCTTCTTTCTAGCCTGCTGACCACCCATGAAGTCCAATTTAGATTTCTTCACCCTCCCTAGTATCTCTGACCTTCACACACCTTAGGAGCTTGATGAGAGCAGTGAAACTGTCTCTGGAGGGGGGCTTATTTCCCAGAGACCAGGATACATCATTGTCTATGTCATTCTGATGACTCATTTGATCCGTTAGACTATGCACAGGAATGCCACATCTTAGCACATCAAAGATAATGCTCTTTTAGAAGAACCTAGTAGCTCAGTTTATAGTTCCAGAGTTGCAGGCTAGAGTTTGGAAAACCCAGAACTCTCTAGATACGAGAGCCTTAAGGAAAAGCCAGCAAAGTGTGGAAAGTGGGTCTTGACTGAAGCCTTCCCTGGTCAACCATAGCTCTGGAATGTGGTCACCTTCCTACCCTGTGTTCCTCCAGCAATTAGTCATGATACTATTGTCATGTATGATGTTCCATGACTCAGCCTGCAAGATGCAGAGGTTTCCCATGAAAAGCAGTCAGTCAGCCAGGAGAAAGACTTGGGGTTCAGGTGACTTGGATTCTAGTCCTTTATGTTCTTGAGCAGACCACCACCTAGGCTTTGGTTTCACCATTTAGCAGGTGAAGGGTTTCAGCCAAAGGTTTATCCCTGAGGACCCTTAGTCTCGAGCACTAAGACTTTATAGCTTGGTTTGTTCATTTTCATGCCCCAGGGACTTCCAACTAGAGGCCAAGCCAATGAAGATTGTCATAGTACAGGTACAGGTACATAATGCTCCATGTAGTAAATGCTTTAGAGCTTGAGACAAATTGGGCCATAATTGGAGCTCTCTAGATAACACCTTCTCTGCCTATTTCTCTTTTCTTATTTACAACAACTGCTTTCAGTTTTATATATTTCATGGTGTTTCTGTCTTTTATTTGAGCAACCTAATAGACCCCCATACCCATACGTCTGTGCCAAACAGTGCAGTCAGATGACTGCTAATGAGTCACAAAATGCTTGAAAAGGGATATGAAGTCTTGTTTAAAGCACAGTGCTGAGAACCATGTCATAACATCAGTAGCAATCACGTCAATTGGACTCCTGGCTCCATCACCTATTCACTGCATAACCTTTTTATATGAGCTATTTAGCTTCTTTGAGCCTTAGCTTCCCTATCTGTTACATGAGAACAATAAATGAGATAATTCACACAAAGTGGTTAGCACATTATAAATTTCAATAAATGATCACTAATATTGGTATTTTTATTATTATTGCTGTTATTTGATTGACTTCTGCTAGAATACCTACTGTTTGCAAGGTCTTAAAGTAGGGCTAGTGGGAATATAAAAGCATAAGATATACTATCTGCCCACAAATCCTCAGGCATCCAATAAAAGATATGAAATGAATTATATTTAAGTCCTATTATATAAAATATGAAGTAGTTTAAAGTATTCATTTCTTAATTTCTACTATTATAAATATACAACACTTTTAAACCTCAAAATTCTGCTAGGTCATGCCATTATCTTCATTTTGCACATGAGAAAACTGAAGTCTAATTAATATGTATACAGAACTTCCCATTGGTCCAGGACTAGGCCTCACATACTGGCCCATATGAAGTCAGCATCTTTTATGTTGGATCATTTCCCAGACAACACATGGTACTGTGCAAGGCAAAATTTGTGTAAGTTGAAGACTTGTATGAGTTTAAAATCTAGTGAAGACAATACTATATATATAGGGACATATTTTATGAATTATGATACCTGTTGGAAGTGCTAAGGATGATACTCAGAACAAAAAAAATGCTACAAGAATTCAAAGTAAAGAGGTCATTTTTTCTTTATAAGAAAGGAATAGAGGAAGAAGAAAGATGAGAGCATAATAGAAAAGTTAGCCTTTAAATTAAAATCAAAAAAGAATAATCCATAAAGAAGATAGAAAAATCTCAAAATCTGTGAGTGCTGTGATTACACAATACAAAAACCCACAAAGACTCGAGGAGAAATGGAACATTTAAAATATCATTAAAATGATGTGAAGTTAATAAACTTCACATAGACCAAACAGTCCAAAAGTTCATGTGTTTTTGGATATGAATGACACTATTAAGAAACCTGATTTAAAAGAACTGTATACAACCCTCCATACAACAAATAGAGAATACACTTTTAGAGAAAACATTTAATATATTTTTTAATTGACTACATACTGGGCCACATAGAAAGGCTGAACTAATTCCAAAGAACTGATATCTTTGAGATTATATTCTCTTTAAGCATTACAACTTGATCAAAATCTTTAAATGATAAGAAAATAAATTTTAAAACCTTCATCTGTTTAGTTTTATTTTTGAAAAGAGAAATCAATATGGTCACTACAAAATGCTTGGATTTGAACAGTTTCCTCCGCCTTAATCTCCCTCCCAAGAAACACTGCATATTATTTGCCTTGAGGCTTGCAGAATGGGCAGGAGTTGGACATATAAGATAAGATGTTGGGGAAGGCATCCCAGGTAGAAGAAGAGCAGGTGCTAGGAAGTCATGTTTCCTTTACTGAAACAAATGGAATTCTGTCTGAGCATGAGGAACACTATGAAGTAGCAGGACATAATACTACAAAGGTAGATAGGGAGGCTCTTATATCAGATTCACAGTTCTTAGTGTCATATTCATGGCTAAATCTTGTAAGAGTTCCGGAACAAGAGTAGGTGCCTTGGGAGTTTTCTGCATAGAAGTTGAAGTTGAAAAGATGAGTGTCATAGAAGGACATTAGGGGACCTCTTGACCCACATGTGAAGCACAAATGCCAAGTGTAGGGACAGAGAAAAAGAAGGCTTAAGTTATCAGCAGAGATGTGAAGAGGAGGGGTAAGGAGAGAAGTACACTTAGAGAAGAGGAAGGTGGAAAGTATGGTGTTTGAAAAACCAAGGAAGCCCTCTGCCTGGAGGAGATTACCATCTGTCCATACAGGGAGTCAAAGGTTTAGAAGAGAGATCCTTTAGACTTTAAATACATAGGAACACTTTTAAGGGGAGATGGCCTTTAAATCGGAGCTTGTGTTGGTTTTAGAGCAGGCAAAACCCATAGGAGGATATTTCTAATGAAAAATATGGAAAAAAACAAGGTGTGTAATCAGGAGTATATGTGGGTGTAGGTGTGTATTTATGTATGTATATGTGTTTGCTCGAGACTCTGATAAGCATTTCACAGCTATCATCATCACGTGTGTGTACACACAAATACAAGTACCTATGTAGAGTAGGCACCTGTAGAAAGGGAGAGAGACCAGTTTGGCTAGGACAGAGAGGGGAGAAGGAAGAAAATTTGGAAAGGAATATGATGGAATGGCATAGGATGAAATGCTAGTTCTGGGAATGTGGTCCTTATTCTATAACCTGCAATTTCTGAGCAGGTATGTAGTGTCACGGAAATAATGCTCTAAGACAATAGTCTGGGAACAGGTGGGGGATAGGTTTCATGAGGATGTAGGTGTAAACTAGTGAGGCAGGAGGTACTGAGAGCCTGAAATATAGTCCTCAGCAGGAGGAAGCACAGCCAGTAAGAGCTTTGGCTTCACATGAATGTCAACTTGATTCCCAACTCAGTCTTGACCTTGAGCATGGTCCTAGGGCCACAGTTTTCCTCATCTGAAATGGCTGTGCCTATGATTCTCAGGTATTCTGTGGAAGATTCAGGATGATAATAGCTGAGGAACATTCAGCAGAGTTCCTGGAATCTGATAAGCATACCATCAATGGTAGCTGTCAACAGTAGGCGTTATTATTTATCAAGGCATAGGAGTGGAATACGGAAGTTGGTGGATGTGAGAGATTTTGTAGAAGTGTAAGAAAAGGATTGAGTGCCAGACTAGAGTTTAAGAGCGAGGACAGGCTGAGGGCTAAGTCTCTGCTAATGCATTAGACTAATGTTTCTAGCCTAATATTAACAGAAAGAGGAAAATTAGGAAGAAACTGACAAGAGTCAATTTTGGCCTTGTTCTCTTTCTTGAGGCAGATGGAGATGAGAGAGCTGGTGGTTCCAAGAATTCAAGGTGCTAGTGCTGGAGTCACTGAGGAAGATAAAGGAAGGGAGGCCTGGGGCAGGTTGATGACAGCATAATATTATCCTAGTTGAGTTCGACCAAGTGTTTCCTTAAAAGTCAGTCTGCAGTGACATACCTGCTAATCTGACTCCCCAAGAACTGTTCTTTCGTTTACATATTTCCAGTGGTTTACTAGTAATGAATTCTTGTCTTTTTCCTCTTGGAAGAACTGTGGTTAGCCAGTCTCTCCTTGAAATTTCTTTCAGCTTTCACAACTGTATATAAAGTTAGTGCATTTGGAGGTTGAAAAAAGCACCCAGTTACTATGCAGGGGAGAATCAGGTGACCCAGAGTTGCTCTCCAGTAAAGAGGAAAACATCTTTACAGAGCCTGCTCCTCTAATTACACTTACTGTGGCATTGTTTCCACCTAAATTATAGCAATTATATACCAAGATCCCCTTTGAAATCATTTAATTAATGAGTAGCTAACTCTCTGTGTGGATGGAATTCTAATGAAGTCTTTTACTTTTATAAACTACCTCCCTCCCTCAAATTAATCACTTCCCTCCCCACAAGGCCTACTCAGGCCTGGATAGTAGATTAGAGAAGGTGTGTTATTTAGGGTCTCAGCAAATCACAGATGTTTGTGGAAATCCTAGTGCAGTCCATGATAACAAGAGGTAGAGATACTGCTGCTATTTTTCCTGAGATTGTTTTTATTTAAACACCAAAGGACATACAACTCAACCATGTTCTTTGGCCCAGAAATAAGGCCAGATAAAACTATCACCCCAATTTTGGAAGAAGTAGACAATTTTGATAGATTAATTCTACCCATTAATCAACCCAGAACTATTTATTGAGCATCTGTTATATGAAAGGAGTGCCAGTGGAGACAAAGATTAATGACTCTAATTGTTAAATCCTTTGTGTGTGGGGTCACCAGGAGATAGTTTGTTCACCTGAAAGTAGGCATAAGGATTAAAAGAAAATAAACTCTTGGAAATTGTTTTTAACAACCCATGTTTCATCTAGACAGTTTTTGCATCCCATCCTTTTAGAATATGTGTCACTGAATAAAAATGTTGTGTAAGGAAGCTGAAAGCTTGAGAGATGAAGTGATTTGCTCAAAGTCACCTAGCTAATTTAGTAGTAGACAAGGACTAGGAAAAGACAAGTCTTCTATTTCCTACCTGGTATTGCTATGCCCAGACTACCTGTATGTTAAAAGTTAAACAACCACATAAGAGCTCAGGTGGACACTTTGTGACCAGAGTCACAGCAGCACAGACACAGCAACAGAGGAGGTTAAAAAAGGATGGAGACGCTCTCAGGTTTGTGAAGCCCAAGAAGAAGGTGAATCTTGAGTGGAGCCAAAAACTCTCATGGAAAAAAAAAAAAAAAATATATATATATATATATATATATATATATATATATATATATATATATATATATAGTGACAAGGTAAAAGGAAAAAGAAAAACAGAAGTAATAAATTTTAATTGATTTTTCCTGAAAATCCATATTGTGAGAAATGGCTCCGAGAATTCATTTATTTTGTTCTGTGGTTGGGAGCAACTTCTCCAGAGGAACTAAAGGGTAGCCTACCCCTTTCCAGACAGTCATTTGTATTTTTGTATGAGTTGTCTACTCCAAGGCCGTATAGAAGATATCACATACACACACACACACACACACACACACACACACACACACACACACACACACACACACACAAAAGACAAAGAGAGCCCCTGCATTTGAGGTGAGTATTTACCTTGGAGAGGGAATTTTGAGCCAACCTTGTTGAAACCTCTCGATAAGCAGGGCCTTGGGGATGAGTCTGGGGGGGTCTCAATGAGAATGATGGAGATAGGAATGAACACTTATTATCAACTGGGGTTTTCAAGATATTTCCAAACATTATCTCAGGGTTTTGATTATGTTGATGAAAATATGCTTTGAGTTAAGTAGGGGGACTAGGAATACATTTCTGAAAAAAAGAGGTCAGAATAGTTTATGTTGATAATGGCAAAAAAGTATGGCTGTGGATGACCATGGTTTGGTTATGCTAGGAATTGGCTTTTTTTGGTCAGACTTGAAAATGAAGCCGTGCTCTAGGAATTGCCTTGTTCTACTAATACTCAGGAGTCAGCCATTCTTTGTCAAGCAACTACAATCCAAAGGCTTTATATGGTCCAAAGAAGTACAAGAACCTTCCCAGCTTTGTGGAGCTTTCTAACTCGTTGATACAAATTTGACCAAAAATACAAGAAAATTAAATACAATTAAATTAACCTTTTTGTGTCCCAAAAAGTTACCACAAGTGGGATGAGTATGCTATTCCTAGTTTATTGGTCATAAGCTCAGGGGACCGTTTCCCTAAGGAGATGAGGAGTTTTTATCTGCAAAATTTTGTTCTTGTACTATTATTTAGAAACAGTGTAGGCTTTCTCTTTCTCCAATTCAGGACCAAGTAGATCTAATTAGTGTTTATTACCCCAAAGTGAGGGGCTTGTTTTCTATTCCCTCTGACTTCTCTACTAGGTTCTCACTTCTACAGATCCCATTGTGAATATTAACATATGTTCTAAGGTTAGATATGCAAAGGGTTGAGAAATGCTTGACATTAAGTAAGTCCTTATTTTATCTCCTACCTAGTTTGCTGTGTTTCTGTCATTTCATCTTCCACAACATTAATCAGAAGATCAGTAAGTGAATTCAGTATTGAACAGAATCAGGGAAGCCACATCTCTGCCAAAGAGAGACCCTGTATCGGAGTCACTCATGCCCCAGAGGAAGGAGTCCACCATGAATTGATAATGGATAGAGAGATGGGAAGTACATCAGTGTCTGAAAATTGCCAAGAGATTTTACCCTACTAATCTTGGTTGGGGTCCAGTGAGAAAATGAACAAGGCTAGTAATGCTAGCATTAAATGTTTAAAATTTTCCATCTGACACATGAAAGTGACCCCATGGGAGAGGCAGACTAGCCAGCTCTAAAATGGAAATATTAGTGAGTGAATTTAGAGTTTGGGGAAAGACCTAGGAAACATGGTACAAGGAAATCTGTTATAGAAACCAAAGAAATGTAGATGAAAGGAAGTGACCTGCCAAGATTGCAGAAGAGAAGAATCTGAATTAGTCCCCAAGTCCCGACTGGGCACCTACTGTGATCAGTTCTGAAATGAGCACACTGGGATCAGAAATGGATATCCCAAAGAGTTGGGAAGACCATGGACCTGTTTAGAGTCTCAGTGTCAGTTCAGCTGTGGAGTTGGATGTTGCCTGCATCCTCCTCAGCATCAGCCCTGGGAAATGATGAAGTCTGAGGGTGAGATTCTCTGGTTACTAACTCTTGAGCTATTCCTTTCCTGTGTGGACGACTTTGTCTATTAGAACAATCTCTTCTATTTTGTAAACTTCTGCACTTTTATTTTCTGTTGTTTTTTAATACTGAAGACACCTCCCTAGAGCACCTCTTTATTGGTCTTCACTCCCCTCACCCTTCCTAAGTCATCTCCAGGTTAACCAGCCATAGTGTTTACACCACTCCTTGGATTGGTAGCTGAAAATTGGCCTCAAATCAGCACCTTTTGTATTATTTCTTTTTTTTTAAAATTATTTTATTTTTTATTTTATTTTATTTATTATTTCTTGTATTTGTGCCTCCTGTAACAAATTACTACAAATTGGGTGACATTTAAGAATAAACCTTAATTTAGATGAAACTGAAAAAAAAAAATAGAATTCACTGTAGGCTTGTTCTATCTTTTGGTGGCTCCAGGTGTTTCTTAGCTTATGTCTGTGTAACTCCAGTCTTCACTTCTGTCTTCATATAGTCTTCACTTCTCTGTATGTCTCTCTTCTTTGTATCTCTTATAAGCATACTTGTCATTGGACTTAGGGCCAGGATGATTTTATCTTGAGATTCTTAAGCCACATCTGCAAAGACTTTTTTGCAGTTAACCTGTCACATTCACAAGTTACAGGGAATAGAATGTGGTCGTATCTCTTTGGGGATTCACTATTTAGTACATCATCTTAATCCCTCTGTTTTTCAGTGGTCCTTAAACCTTGGGAACTGTGAACCCTATTGAAAATCTGATAAAAGATATGTAACTTCTCCATAGATAAATAAACACATCCCAATAAATGCATATTTTTATTTAAAATTTCAAGAGATAAAAACTCCACCACCACCACCACCAAAGCCCCCAAGTATTCTGGAGATACTCAATCTATTGTCTGCATTAAAGCTGACACCCAACACTAATTTTCCTTTGTGATACAGTTAATGTAAAACAGACCAGGACATTGCCTCTTTGTTCTAGACAATATACAGAATTCTTCATTCATTAATGCATTCTAAGATTACCGTAAGTATTTTTGGTCTCTGAAGTGTTTACTTATGTTAATCACATTGTATATGAAAATTCTTAAGCTACCATCCTCATTGTCATCATCATCATTATTTATCCTGAGCTGCAACAAGTCGCATTTCTTTTGTCCAATACTTATGTAGTTGCCAGGGAAGGACCTGACAGTTTTTTCCCTGTTACGTCACATGTTATTAAATTCTGCCTGTCTCTTCAGTCTGTCGAGACCTTTTTGGTTCCTTATTCTGCCATCAAGCATATTGACTGTTTCTTCCAGTTTTGTGTCATCAGAAAATGCAATTTCCAATGATGACCATTATTTCCATGTCGTAAAGTCATTAATAAAAATGATGAACAAGAAAGAGCAGACAGCTGCAGATAGCAGCTGACTACACACCCCCTCCCTCCTGGTTGATTTTAATGCCTTAATTGGGTACTGTTCAGCCACGTAATTTTACTAGCATCTGGCTTATATTTTTCATCTTTTCTTCAAGACTGCAACAGCAGACTCTGTAGATGCCTCATTGATATCCAGGTAAATCATGTGCCTCATATTTCCTTCTTCTGTCTGCCTAGTTATCCTACAATAGAAAGAAATGGAATTAATCTGACATAATGTATTTTGTGATCCATACAATAACTGTAAACTATTCAGAGTAGGTAGAAGTGTTTATTTTTTGTTTAGTAATATCCTGTTGCTCAGGGTACTCCAATCAGGGAAGATTTTCTAGAGGAGGTGGCATTCGAATGTGAGAGGATTTAGATAGGTTGGATAAAGAGGGAAGATGACATTCATCAGTTTCTCCCACTGTTTGTTTATTTTTTGGTGAGCTCTTACCCTTATTCTCCTTTCTTAAAACAACTAGAAACTTTTTATAAAAGATAAGTGTTTTGTTAAAGATTGAAATTTGATTGACTCATGACCTTTCCATGAACTGAATCAGATCTATTAGTAAGTGGTAGAAATACCTTAATATAGACTTGGCATGGATTTATTATATTTGCTACTAAATGTAGCAAGAATGTCACAGAACAGAAGGAATGGCAGAGCAGGTACCCCACATAGTACTTGCCACACAATCTAGGATATTCTAACCCCTCAGCTCCTACTAGTCAGGAGTGAGGTAAGGTTCATGCAAAGACCATACAGTTTTACTAAAGGAGAAAACCAGTCTTTCCCTCGAAGTCTGTTTAATTTTTTTTTTTCAATGATCTAAAAAGCTTTATTTAATGTGTAAATGATTACTGTTGTTGTTCAGTCCCACCCACTGGTGTCTGACTCTTTGTGACCCCGGGGACTACAGCACACCAGGCTTCCTGGTCCTTCACAATCTCCCGGAGTTGGCTTAGGCTTATGTCCATTGAGTTAATGATGCCATCCAATCATCTCCTCTGTCGCCCCCCTTCTCCCTCTGCCCTCAGTCTTTCCTAGCATCAGGATCTTTTCCAGTGAGTAGGCATTTTGCATCAGGTGGTCAAAGTATTGGAATATTACTTTGAATATTTGAATTTAGTAGCTGAATATTCAGGGTTTATTTCCTTTAGCATCTACTGGTTTGATCTCCTTGCTGTCCAAGAGACTCTCTATAAAAAGTCTTCTCCAGACCACAGTTTGAAAGCATCAGTTCTTTGGCACTCAGCCTTCTCTATGGTCCAACTCTCACATCCATACATGACTGTTGGAAAAACCATAGCTTTGAATATATGGACCGTTGTTGTCAAAGTAATATCTCTGTTTTTTAATACACAGTCTAGGTTTGTCATAGCTTTTAAACATTAAAAGTCATTTCCTACAGTGTATTTTAAGTTATATAATCTACAAAACAATTCTTACTGCATTTCACAGGTTTAATCCACTCCACCCCTCCCAAAGCTTCCTCATCTTTCAGATAACAGAAGGAAATGTCTCTTGAGGGGAGTTAGTATTTTAGGTGTCACCATAAGAATATTTGAACTTGGGAAAAGGAGAATTCAGAGCTAGGACTCTGATTAAGTCTTAACTGGGATGGAAGCCATCCAATTCCTTGAAAGACTTCAGTGGGTTTTGGTTCCGGGCATGACTGGTCTCCCCTTTACATCACTGTGATAGATGCCTTGCATTGTAATTATAAGACATGCCACCCGAGTGGAGTATGGGTGATCAGTCTTTTTTTCTATTTTTCTAGAAACAATTGATCATTCATATTTATAGGGCTATCAACTGCTGGACTTTGAAAAGGTCAGTATTGATTATCTAAGTCATGCAGACAGTGTGCTTCTTTTATTTACATAAATATGAGTTCCTTTTATGAGATGACTGATTTTTCAGGGAAGAGGGAGAGAAGGTGATATTCATGTGAGTTAAGTGATGAGAATTTCAACTAAAACATGCTTAGATTCAGTCAGAATTTTGGAGTTGGCAGGATCATACTTTAGATTAGCTAATCCAACCCCCCCAAAAGAAAAACACACACATAAAGTTTACTTTACAGATCAGAAAACTGAAGCCCTGCCTTTCGACATCAGTGGATATAATAGTAGTGCTTACATTAAGAAGAAGGCTGGCTATGTGTCAAATTACAAGTAATAGTTCTACCTGTGTAGAAGACTGTAGACAACTGGAAAAGCTTTTCCTTCTGCATACCTTTTTATACTTCATATTCTTCCTATAAAGCACATATATTAATTTTGCAAATATATATATATTTAAAAGCAATTATATATACATATATATGTGTGTGTGTGTGTGTGTGTATGTGTGTGATTTTTAAATCCACAGTGAATACTGTGTCATTTGGCTGGAGTTGTGTGGGCAGTGGACTTTCCCATCAATGGACTTCCAACACTTGGCTTTGGAAGAATCATTAAAATCCAGGCTCTAATTCAGTCTTTGCATTTTAGTGACTGACTATGGGACTCTGCTTGTCTTTCTCCTTCCTCCCATAAACGCTTAGAGTTTTTGGCCACTTCAGCCTCCGCTCGGAATGGCAGTTGGTGAAGGTGGACTACAAATCAATCTTCAGCCGACACTGCAGCAAGGAGGACTATCAGACGTGGCACCTGCTCAATCAGGTAGAACACCGGGTTGGGAATCCTGGCTCCTAGAAACAGGGGCCACTGCAAGCCCTGTTTGGTCCCGTTGGGTCTTCCTATTTGAGGAGGGAAGTAGTGGGCCATCTGGGGATAATGGTGAATTATGGGGGTGGGATTGGAATTCATACACCAGGTTGAGCAGGGGCACATGATATTTTGAAGCTGCTGGGCACCCTGGACTCCTGATCTACTCATTGAAATCACCAAGCAGCCTGGAACAGAGGCAACAGTGATGACCTGGGGTTTTAGTGCTACCCCTGAAAAATGAAGTCCGGAAAACCAGCACACCCTCCAATGGTTTGATCGTCTTACCTTCTAATGGAAACAGTGTAGCATTTCTCAGACCATCCTGAAGTCAGGGCCCAGGAGCACTGGGAACAGAACCCCAAAGAAAGCTGAGGGTGAGGGACTCTAGCAAGGCAGATATTTAGTGCTATGCAACACAGGCAAAATTCTTTTGTCTTCGAAACCATTGAGTCCTTGTAATTTGTACCAATTTCTTCTCTTTTTGTTCTTGATTAGGAAAAAGGACTCGGGCATGGTTGTTTATCATAGAGAGGGAACATATCAAGTCTACGTCAGTTTCACTCTGAAGATGATGTGAAAAAGATGCCAACAGTGGGTTACTTTCCACTGGAATTTATGGCAATTCAGGCAATTGCCAAGTGGTCTGTGGGGATGACTGAAGTGTTTGCATTCTCTGTAGAGGTGGAGAAGCAGACATCACTGGCCAGGTTGGGTGGAGGGACAGTAATAGGCCAGTCTCCCACAGTGTTCCTCTTGCCTGGTAGTAAAAGATCAGTCTTTTAATCTTGGATACTCCTGAATGGTTCCTGGGAGGGAGATTTCTACATAAAGTGACCAAAAGAGAATGCAAAGGCTAATGGCGGCTTATTTCACTGTCTTTTGTGTGTTCCTGCCTCTCTCACTGTGGACTTTCTTCCTAAGGGGGAGCCTTGCGTCATGGGAGAAAGGAAAATATTCAAGAAACGCAAGCCAGGAGTTCAGTGTGCGCTGGGCCGAGACTCGTCGGGGACAGTGGTCTCAGAACCCTGCGTCTGTGCTGACTGGGACTTTGAATGGTGAGTCTCTTTATGTCTCATCACCAGTTCCAGCTGGACACTGACTGCTTTGGGGGATGAGCGTGAATATGATGTTGAGGAGGTAGGCATGACTCAGCTGGCCCACCAGCCTGGCTGCCTCAGGTCCTGGCCAGATGGTGTGTCTGCAGCCCCAGAAGGAGGAGGGGGAAGCTTTTCACAGGGAAGATCATTGTCCTACCAGAGCAGTGTGTCCGAAGGGACTTTCTTGTCTTCCGTTTGCAGCTGTCCTGGGAAGTCCCGAAGAGGAGGGGCTGGGCGTGGAGAGCTTAGAGAGCTGCTACTGTGGGCAGTCACCTCCACACACATGAGCTTGAACTGCGATCTTTCCAATGAACTCTCTTATCACCATTTCTTTTTTCCTCCCTCTAATGACAGCCAGAGACAATGACTTTGGATCTCACCTCCTAGCTAATGACTCACAAATTTCCAAATAGTTACCTCCAACTCCAGCCTGTCACTCCTCTTAGATGAAGACATTTGTGTTCATCTATTTACTCAGCATCCATCTTCCCTTGAATTGGTAACAGGGATTTCAAACTTTATGTTGCCAAGTAGACTTCTTCCTGAATGCCCACTATGAGAAGCAGTTTTTCAACTTCTCTTGAGCTCCCCCAACCCAGACCAGGTTTTCCAAATTCGGTAAAACACATAGACAGCCATTCAGTCCAAATCCCAAGAGAGCTTAATTTTTCCCTTTACCCTCAGGTGCAGGTCATCCAGAAGTCCTTGCAAGTCTCTATTTCCAAAATACATTCCAACACAAAGCACTGCTACCCATGTCCATGGTGATCTGGATCACCCCAACAATTTACTGATTCACACTCTCTGCCCATTCTGGTCACCTTGAAATCCATCCTTGTTGTTCAGTTACTAAGTCATATCCAATTCTTTGTGAATCCATGGACTACAGCACAGCAGGCTTCCCTGTCTTTCACTATCTCCTGGAGTTTGCTCAAACTCACGTCCACTGAATCGGTGATACCATCCAACCATCTCATCCTCTGTCACCCCCTTCTCCTGCCCTCAATCTTTCCCAGCATCAGAGTCTTTTCCAATTAGTTGGCTCTTTGCATCAGGTGGCCAAAGTATTGGAACTTCAGCTTCAGCATCAGTCCTTCCACTGAATATTCAGGGTTGATTTCCTTTAGTATTGACTAGTTTGATCTCCTTGCTGTCCAATGGACTCTCAAGAGTCTTCTCCAGCACCATCCATCCTTAGAACAAATAAAATTATATTTTAAAAACCCAGGTCAGCTCTTATCATTCCTATGCTTTAAATATCCCAGTGGCTTCCCCTTTCCCTTAAAATATAACATAACCTTCTTTATTTGCTCCACTGTAGACTATTGACTCACTAGCACTGTTCCTTAACTTCTTACTATTCTCTCTTCATTCACCGTTTTGCAGCCATACCACTATCTCCTGCACCTTGATTAACCCAGACTCATTCCAAGCAAAGGAAACACAAGTACAAATATTTCTTCCAAATCTCAGGATGACTGGCACTGTTGGAGCACTCATACCTCAGCAAAAACCGCAGCTCAGAAATGCCTTCTGAGACCATCTAACCTCACCCCTACCCTGGCACTCTCAGGCATATCACCCCGTTCAATTGTCATCTTAGTATTAATCACAAATAAGAGAGACTGTGTTTTTTATTGCTTTATGATTTGCCTGTCTTTCCCCAGTAGAATGTAAGTGCTGTGAGTGCAGGAATGTTTGACTTTCTTTATTTTTGTATGCTCAGTGCCTCCCCAGTGTAAGGACAAAACAGTTGTACGATGTTTCTGAATGTTGTTTCTTTTAGTAGGGGCAAAAACCTTCCCAAATGTGGGAATGAATGATCCTATTAGTAACTGCAGAGTGATTCCATGCTAATCCCAATTGGATGAATTCTTCCTCTGTGTCATATTCAAAAGCTGAAGTTCAGTTTATATATTTTCATTATATTAATTATAGGTTAAAAGACAAAGCTAAAGGCTCAGGTAACAGCCTATAAACATGGAAGGGGCAGGACTATGACAGAGTTGCATTATGGTTTTGTTATTGTTGTTGTTTGGTCACTAAGTCGTGTCTGACTTTCTGTGATCCCATTGACGGTGGCCCACCAGACTCCTTTGCCCAGGGGATCTCCCAGGCAAGAATACTGGAGTGGGTTGCCATTCCCTTCTCCGGGGGATCTTCCCAACCCAGGGATTGGGCCTGTGTCTCCTGCATTGTGGGTGGATTCTAAATGGTATCTAATAACTAAATTAAGTCCAAATAGGCACAGAACAGCTGCCCCTGCCCAACAGCCTCGTTCTCATTTCATCCAGCTTGTTTCTTGATTATGTTTGGGTATCCACCTTCCATTTCCTGCTTTCTACTAGGACTATACTCGTAGTAGCAATTAAAGTAGACGATCTTGACTGCTCCCAACCTGCTCTTCATCCCTGCCTTGAAAAGCTTGACTTCAGGAAGAATCATCCAAAAGGATTGTGCTAAGTTGAATTTAATTTTAATGGCAGGATCCTATCTGTGGTATTTTTGACCCTTTGGAAACAAAGGCTATTTTCATACTTGGGGAGAATAATTTTAATTATTAACCATAATCCAGAAGCATAGTCATAGCAGTGTATACAATGGCCCCCTCAGATTTATGGTACATGACATATTGATGTCAACCTGAGTATTCAGAATGTCAACATCAGGCTTCCTTGTGTCCTTCTGCAGACTGACTCCACAGAGGAACACTGTCTTTCTGTATGTCATGCCATATTTTCTCCTGTGTCTCTCTGAGTTGTTAGACCCTCACCCATTTTTGGGAAACCTCACGGTTGAAGGAAGAATTGTAACATAAATATTTTTCCTTCAGCAATTACTTTAATATTTACTAGTCTGGAAAAAATAAATCCCAGCTCTGATACTCAATTTATGACCTTAGGAAATTTTTTAATCTCTATAACTTCACATCCTGGGCTATAAACTGCAAATGTATAGCATGTATCTCATTGGGTCCTAGGGAGGAATAAATGAATTCATATTCATCGTTAACGTGAATAAGGAATTTATCCTAATGGTGTACATAGCTTTTGCTGCTGTGGTTATTGTTTATCTTATACCCCAGGGTTAAGTGGTCCCCATGGTATTTTTAGCAAGTAAACTAGAACTTATATATCCATATAAGCACTATGTTCAGAGTTGTACCTTTGGGTGTTATCCATTTATTCCAGTGGTGATGGCTTTGCTTAAACTATATCTAAATGCTTCTTTGGAAACTGCTGTCAAAATGCATCTATAAGTGAAGAAGTGGAGGAAGGAAGCCCTTGCTCTATGGTTCTCAGCTTGCCAATGCAAATACCACCTGGACCTAACACACTGTAATGTCAGTGTCATTACTATGATATTTTAATGAGAAGAAAATTAGCATCTGGAATATAAATTACTTGACTGAGATCACATAATCTTGGAGAGAAAGAGATGAGGAGCAAAAGCAAATCTAGCCAAATTCCACATTCTCTTCTCTATGTTATGCCATTTCTCAATAAATCAAACAAGTCTTTGTTATTTTAGATTTACTTTATTTTTCCAAAGAAATAAAAGAGTCCCCAAATTTGGTTATTCTAAAATTAAAACTCATCCTCAAATGATCTAGGTTAACTGCTGGTGATGATGTTTAATATAGAATGTGCCATTAACTCTAAACCAATGCCAAATCAAATAGTTTAGGCCATTGGTACTAGAATTGTAAAGCCCATGGAGTTGCAAAAGAGTCAGACTTGACTTAGCAACTAAACAACAATAATTAGAATTGTAATAAGTATATGGCATTCCGGAAGACTTTATAGAATTCTAAGAGGAGATATATAAGATATGATATGTTTGCCTTTCTATAGCCAATCATGCCTCATTTTTTAAATTTATTTTTTTATTGAAGGATAATTGCTTTACAGAATTTTGTTGTTTTCTGTCAAACCTCAACATGAATCAGCCATAGGTATGCATATATCCCCTCCCTTTTGAACCTCCCTCCCATCTCCCTCCCCATCCCACCCCTCTAGGCTGATACAGAGCTCCTGTTTGAGTTTCCTGAGCCATACACCAAATTCCCGTTGGCTATCTATTTTACACACGGTAATGTAAGTTTCCATATTACTCTTTCCATACGTCTCACCCTCTCCTCCCCTCTCCCCATGTCCGTAAGTCTATTTTCTATGTCTGTTTCTCCATTGCCGCCCTGTAAATAAGTTCTTCAGTACTGTTCTTCTAGATTCTGTATATATATGTGTTAGAATACGATATTTATCTTTATCTTTCTGACTCACTTCACTATGTATAATAGATTCTAGGCTCACCCATCTCATCAGAACTGACTGAAATGTGTTCCTTTTTAAGGCTGAGTAATATTCCATTGTGTATATGTATCACAACTTCTTTTTCCGTTCATCTGTAGATGGACATCTAGGTTGCTTCCATGTTCTAGCTATTGTAAATAATGCTGCAGTAAACAGTGGTATCATGCCTCATATTAAAAAGAAAATAGAAGAACTTGAGTCTGAGGTAGGACAAACACACACACAAGACTTGAGGCTGGCTTAGTTGTCACAATCTGAGAAAAAAAGCCAAAAAGAAAAAAAATCATATGACCTAATAAAGTATTTAGGCAAGGAAAGTTTGACTTCTGAAATTCATGGGATTTTTTTTTTTTGCTGTTATGATGATGTCTTGGACAAGGGGCTGAGTATTTATTTTTTCTTTTTAAGTCAACTTCAGTAAGTGTATTAGTCATAAATATAGTTTTTCCATCAAAAACAGTTTGTCTGTCGTTAATGATTGTGCTGGAAAATCCATGAATGGCAATAGTTTCCTAGTCCTGCTTCTTTCTCATGGCTCCTTCCTACCAGAAGTTGTTAGCTGAGAAATATGAAAAGCCCAACTTGGTTAGTATATGCCGTTCTGCACATTCTGCCTAGTTGTTTCCCTAAATCAGATCAGGTAATGCTCATTGGACTGGTCCAGGCAACTTTTAAATCTCAGAGACAGCAGGGAATGGAGACTTGGGAGGATGGATTAAATGCCTTGATTCTGGTAAAAAAATTTAAGGAGTGCAGCCTGGATTCACAAAGCAAAGGTATTTTCCACTTGTAGCCCTTCTCTACTTGAAGAAGAAAGGCTTTATAGATTCTCAGATGCAGCTATTTGTAGGGAACCATTACCTGGGTTCGATCCCTGGATTAGGAAGATCCCCTGGAGAAGGAAACGACTTCCCATTCCAAAATTCTTGCCTGGGACATTCCATGGACAGGGGGGCCTGGAAGGCTACAGTTCCTGGGATGTCAAAGAATCAGACATGACTGAGCGACTAAGGCTTTCACTTTTCATTGACTTTTGCTACTCTCACTCTTCTATGCAGAGTGGGTATCAGTAATAAGTATGCATTTTACATAAATATGGATATTTCTGCTTAATAGACTCATAAATCCCCCAGTCTCAGGTTTACTGTAGAGAACCACTCTGAAGCATCCTGCATCATGGCACTGGTGAGGGGCCAGGGGCAAATCCTCCCTGAGAAATAAGCAGACTAGTGGGTCGTTAGAAAAGGGAGAGTAAGAGGTCTCCTCTCAAGTCTTATGGAGTCTCCTAGGAAGTAGTTGACCCCCGGGAGGTCCAAGTGCATTTGTTCAGTGAGAAACCAGTGTGGACTAGAAATTATGCCTAGCTATTCTTTTATTACTCACTCATCCAACCACTTACTCAGCAGTAGTTTTGCTGAGCATCTACTATATGCCAAGATTTTTAGATGGATAATCTCACTTAATCTCTCAACCAGAAGGAGAGTCTGTTATTTTAGGCATTTTATAGGTGAAGAGCTGGAGATACAAAAAAATGTTAGCATATTTACTCAAGATTATAATAGTCGGACTCCAGAGTCCTAAGTCTCAGTATGTCTTAGTAGTTATCTTCCATATCCAATATGGCTCCAGATCCACAGAGTGTGTTTATCAAGTGGTAATGTAGACGAGTGAGGGGAAGAGACTTGGATATGCCATTGTACATAAATTCAGGGATGTCTGAAATCCACTCAACCTTATTATTCTGCATATAGAGTCCAATCAATTGTATTTTTTCTATAGACAACGCATTGTAGAAAAATCAAAGATGTATAAACCAGAGTTATTGGAGGCAAAGAAAGCATGACAGCAAATAATAAAGAGTATAATTGTGTGTTGAATTTCATGATCCAGACCTATGCTGTACAGTATAGTATCCACTAGCTACATGTGGTTATTTGCATTAAAATTAAAAACAGCGAAGCATTCATTTCTTCAGTTAGCCACATATTGGGTGCTTAATGGTCACATGTGGCTAGTGATTACCATATTGGATAGAACAGACAAAAAGTTCTTTAGGACAGCATTGGTCCTACCTGAAAGTATTGGGAGTATTCAGAACAAAGAGCCCACTAAGGACTGGAGTAATGAGAGAAGGCTTCCTGCAGGAGGTGGTGATGGAGCTATATAGACTTGCTGCTAAGTAAGTATGAGGAAAATGAGCAGCATATCTAAGAAAGCAGTTATATGAAGGCTGTTGATGCATAGAGGGGTAAGGGCAGATAGGTAGCTTGGTGTTAGATTAGGAGAAATACTTGAGCCATGATTGTTTGGCTTTTCAAACCATTTCTGAAATGGTTTGGATATAATTATCTTTCTATTTCTATGCTGCATTTAGGCTTATGCCTTACAAAATGATGATTTGTTTATTATTAGTCCATTGTTTTTGTTGTGATTGCTTTTCTTTGCTGAGTGTTCATGCTGTGTCTGCTAAAAACCTCTATCTGATCCCAAATCGATCGCACTCTAATGTCTCCTAAAATGAGACAGAGACATCTGTGAACACTCATCCTAGAGCCTTGAATCCCAAATGGGAGACTGGAAGAACTGGGATCAGTGAGTCTTGATGGGACTGTGCATGGTCTGAGAGTAGGATACTGCCTACCCCTGGGCCAGCAGAGACCATGACTTCTTGGCCAGCTCCAAGGGGCTCGGAATGACATCGGGTCTCAAAGCTGGCTTAAAACTCAATAGTCAAAAAACTAAGATCTTGGCATTCAGTCCCATCACTTGATGGCTAACAGATGGGGAAACAATGGTAACAGTGACAGACTTTATTTTCTTGGGCTCCAAAATCACTTCAGATAGTGACTGCAGCCATGAAATTAAAAGACACTTACTCCTTGGAAGAAAAGCTATGACCAAGCTAGACAACATTTTAAAAAGCAGAGACATTACTTTACTGACAAAGGTCCACATAGTCAAAGCTATGGTTTTCCCAGTAGTCATGTATGGATGTGAGAGTTGGACCATAAAGAAAGCTGACTGCTGAAAAATTGATGCTTTTGAACTGTGGTGTTGGAAAAGATTCTTGAGAGTCCCTTGGACAATAAGGAGATCCAACCAGTCCATCCTAAAGGAAATCAGTCCTGAATATTCATTGGAAGGGCTGATGCTGAAGCTGAAACTCCAATACTTTGGCCACCTGATGTGAGGAACTGACTCATTGGAAAAGACCCTGATGCTGGGAAATATTGAAGGCAGGAGGAGAAGGGGATGACAGGGGATGAGATGTTTGGATGGTATCACCAACTCGATGGACATGAGTTTGAGTAAACTCTGGGAGTTGATGATGGACAGGGAAGCCTGGTGTGCTGTGGTTCACAGGGTCACAAAGAGTCAGACGTTACTGAGCGACTGAACTGGACTGATGATTAAATGCGTATTTCATGGGCTTATACTAATGGCAAGCCAGGGATCAGAAATCTCAGTTATCACCTTTGGTTGACATCCCAACAGCTGTGTACAATCTTTAACAAGTCATTTTTTCTTTTTCTTCTCCTTTTCATTCTGTGAACTGAGGGGATTGAACCCAAGTAATACTAATGTCCCTTCCTTTTCTGACATGCAGAAACTTTTTGGTTTCTGAGCCTTTCCTTATCTATCCCCTCTCAGGATTGTCTGAGGCTTCTCTCTGGGTGGGATTTTGAGGACACACACACCCCTGGAAATGGACAATTTTTCCCTAAACTTTTAGAAGTTCTCAACCCATTTACAGTCAAAGAAGACACAGAGGTGACTTACTTCTTAAAGAAAACTACCTGTGTGTTTGCAGAAGCTGTGGCAGCTTCCTTCCCTGAGGCAAATCGAACTTTCTGGTACATTCTCTCCAAATGTCACAATTCAAGAGAAAAACACCTTTCCCCAGGAAGCTGGAGCAGCAGCTGGCCCTGCTTATTTGCTGAAATCATAAAAACTTCAGAGCTGGGAGGGGACTTGGACAGGATGAGAGATTTTATTCAATAGTATACATTTAGCAGAAGGTAATGAAGAAGCCCACAGCTTGGGGGCAGCTAGTGATGTTTCTATTAATGTTATTAAATATTAATGCGGTGCTTTTTCTCTTTGGGGCAAAGCAGCATGGCTGATGTGCCTTCTTTAATTACTGAATCACTAACAGGTAGTAGAGCTGAACATTACTGCTAAAGATGGTTACACTGAGCAAGGGGCATATGACATTTCTCTCCCTCATAAAGCTGCTTCGGAGAGCACCCTTCCTTCGAAAATTACAAATATTTCTGGGATTAACAGGACATTCAATAGATTTACTGCATAAAGCTATCAGGGGATTTACTAGTAGTGCAGGCTCATCACAGCCCAACTCCTTCTACAGGTAAATAATACTTTGAAATCAGATATTCAGTACTGTGCTGGAAAATATTTAACTACTGGCTCTCTGGGCTTCCCTGATAGCTCAGTTGGTAAAGAAGTCGCCTGCAATACAGGAGACCCAGGTTCGATTCCTGGGTCGGGACGATCCTCTGGAGAAGGGATAGCCTACCCACTCCAGTATTCTTGGCTTCCCTTGTGGCTCAGCTGGTGAAGAATCCACCTGCAATGCAGAAGACTTGGGTTTGATCCCCGGGTTGTGGAGATCCCCTGAAGAAGGGAAAGGCTACCCACTCCAGTATTCTGGCCTGGAGAATTCCAGGGACTGTGTAGTCCATGGGGTCACAAAGAGTTGGACACAACTGGGTGACTTTCACTTCCAGTTTTCTCAGGAACAAAGAAGTGAATAAGCCCTTATTAGTAGTGATTGGTGATTGCTGTAAATATCCCCATGATATACGATTTCATGTTGCCAACATGACATCACTGAATGAAGAATTAGGAAACACAACATGTATTTCTACTATACATGGGTACACAGACATAAATGACTTCAAGAGCATCTAATGATTATATCATGTCATTTTACATGTAGTATTTATTGCATAGAGTAATAATAAATGCAGCATAATAATGGGGAATTTCTGTGGTTTTGGGGAATTTCTGTGTTTTAGGTATTATCTTTCGAATATAAGTAAAAATTTTGTATACATTTTAAATCATTATTTAAACTCTGTTTAACAACCTTAACTAACTCACAAAGTTCCTGGAATTTTAAGTAGGCTTTCATGGGCTGTTAGCAGCTGGTACAATACTAAGTCCATATGAACTCTCAGGGGGAAGATCTTCAATCATTAATTGGGAGGCATGGCAAAAGATTACCTTGACAAACATGTCCCATTCTCCTTTTCTTCCAGTTTCATTTAAACTCACCTTATTGAAGCTGGTCTTGAGCGTCACCTTTCTGTGTGGCCATCTGCAATGACTCCAGCTCACACTCACTCCGCAGGCATGTTTTGCGCTCCTGGGATGCTCTGTGGTACACACTGGGAAGTTAACCATGGGCTCACAGTCTCCCTGCAGAAATAGACCAATGCAATGGGATAATTAGTGTGATTATTTAAAAATGCAGTGCTTCTGCTGCTGTTAAGTCGCTTCAGTCATGTCCGACTCTGTACGACCCCATAGATAGCAGCCCATCAGGCTCCCCCATCCCTGGGATTCTCCAGGCAAGAACACTGGAGTGGGTTGCCATTTCCTTCTCCAATGCATGAAAGTGAAAAGTGAAAGTGAAGTTGCTCAGTCGTGTCCGACTCTTAGCGACCCCATGGACTGCAGCCTACCAGGCTCCTCCGTCCATGAGATTTTCCAGGCAAGGATACTGGAGTGGGTTGCCATTGCCTTCTCCAAAAAATGCAATGAGAGTACCATTCACCCACTAAATATTTGTTCAAGACCTGCAGTGTCCTTTTCTAGACCCTAATATTGCTGAACAAAACCAACAGAAGTAACTGCCCTTTTTTAGCCTTGGTGTTTCCCAAAATGGTGGAGCCACAAAGATTTGGTCTTAGAAAGCAAGGATGGCTTCATCAGGCATAGCTATTGAATGATGCTTAGGAAACTGGCTAATACAGAAAAGGGTAGAGTGCTTCAAAAGCTCTGGGGAATACCAAATACAAAGACAAAGAAGGTTGAAAGATTGGTTTGAGTTTGGTCTGGAGGGAGGTTGTGAGAAGTAGGGTGGGATCAAACCCAGCAGATATTTATATAATCTCATCCGTCAATTGGTACTTCTAAACTGTACTGCTTCATACTGTATTACACTGTACTCTGCTTCAGACTGTATTCCTCTGTTCTTTTTTTGGATTGGAGTCATGGTGTCTTCCTCTCTCCAAAAGACTGAAAACCCCTTGAGAATAGGAATGATGGCCCTTCTTTCACAGGACAGGGCACATATGTAATAAATAAATGCAGAATTAAACTTTTCTTCCTCTCTTCCTTTCATTCCTATCCTAGTTGCCCGCATAGACAATTTGCCTCTATTTTCATTGATCTTTAATTAAATCATGTCTCAAAGAATATGGGAGTAGAAAAAGAAAGGGGGAATGAGTCAGGAAAGAGTTATTTTCCTGTTGTTGCGTGTTTCATTAACACTCAGTGAATCGACACTCAGAGGTCCAGATTGGATGCTTGACTTAGAAAGGCATGATTTCTGCCAAGTGAAGCCACCTTCAGTGACCTGGGGCTGGTTGTAAGAGCAATAATGCCTACTTTCTTACTCTTTTTCTACCTTGGCATTTACAATTCTGGGGGTTTTATAAAACCTCAAGAAGTAAGGCAACACCATTTACATTTCCAGTGGGAGCCCTCCTCTCCCACCACACACTGGTCTGTGACTCCCTCATTTTGGAGTGCTGAGGGAAGAAGGGGATCATACCCGACCTTTCTTCATTTTATTATGGCTCAGGTTTTACAAAAACATGAGGAAGAGCTACAGTCTAACTTTTGTGGATTTTTTATTTGTTTGTTTCCTAAAGGAAACAGGAGGCTTGTGTTATAAATAGTTGGGGAAAGTTTGAATGTGAATGCAAATGTGTATATGTGTTTGAGAGAGAATTTCCAGAAAAAAATGAAGATAAAATCAGTGATGTCCATTTTGGAATAATGTGTGGAACCATATCACATAAATAAATCTTTACTTTTAAAATCATCTTCTTGATTGTCATCCGTTTATTTCAGTAAATCCACTGTGACCCAAAATACTCTTTTAAGCTTATGACATCCCTCACACCCACCCAACCTAGCGTACCTTACACATTCATACCTTTTTAAACCTGGACTCTCCATTTGCTAATCCACTATGTCTTCTGTACACTGGACTCCAAATGACTGAGTCTGAAACTCTGTTTTCAAAGCATGAATTTTGCCCCGACTGGGAATATTTAAAGAATGTGTTTGGCTTTGGGGATGGTTAGAGAGATATATTTGTGTTTATATGTGTTTGTGGGTATTTTCACATTTGTGCATCTATAGCAGTATTCAATGTTTATTTTCCGGACAGTGACTATGGCTATGAGAGACATGGAGAGAGCCAGTGTGTCCCTGCTTTCTGGTACAATCCAGCATCTCCATCTAAGGACTGCAGCCTTGGTCAAAGCTACTTTAACAGTACTGGGTAAGTAATTTACCTGAAGGAACCCCGCTCACTGTCTTCCTATTTCACTATTCACTAAGTTGGAATCAGAGGAGCATTGCTACTGAAGCAAGAAAGAACATAGAGAGAATCTGTTTATAGGAGGTGGCTTCTGAAGAAAGTCGAGGGGTTCTTTAGCTGAGACCTTTTTTGAACATAGAAGAGATTTCTCATTACCCAGATTTCAATACCTTTTGCTATTTGCCTCTGAAATATCATAGCTGTTATTTTAGTCAGGTCTTCTCTTCTGGAAAGAAATGCCACCATGTTTTCCAGAACCTTATGGAAATAAATTAACACAAGTGGTGTGCAGATATTATAGTGCTCTTTAGTGATAGATGAGCTGAAGCTCTTGTGGACCAATGATGGAAACAGAATGGAAAGTCAAAGTCCCATCCTGGGAACTCCTGGAATAAGAAGCTCAAGACACACTTTCTGTAATTGTCAAATTATGTATGTTTCTCTTTTTGTTACTTATTACTTCCTCAGATGCCTGAAAAAAGATTTTCCATGATTTGTTGTCTTTCCCCTTTACTTTACCATTTCCATGACCAAGTACAGATTTGGAAAGCAGATTGGTGGCTGAAAACAGTGTTTTTACAATTTTTATGTGCTATGAATCACCTGGGGATCTTGTTAAAAGGCAGCTCCTAATTTAGGTGACCTACAGTGGCATTGAGATTCTTTATTTCAACAAACTCCAACACATTGTTGTCTTTGCTGGTCCCAGCACTCATCTTTGAGTAACAAGGGACTAGAATCCAGTCTCAACTCTTCCACTGGCTGGATCTTCTAACGTCTCACACAAGTTACTTACCATCTCAGTATTTTTGCTTTACCTCTTTGTAAAATAGTGGCCAGAGTACTACCTGCATAACTGATGTCTAGAGAGAAGAAAAACCATGATGGAAGAGATGTATCAGGTGGCTTGAGATACTCTGAGAAGTATACAGTATTTTAGCCAAATATTTGGTTCTTAGGGAGCTATTCTTGGGATCTGAGCTGAGGTTTAAGCACTGTTAATGTAATTTTATTGTAGATGACTGTCTTGGGAGTTAAGTCACTCAAACTACAGATCCTGCAGAGTGAAATTTAAAGACATGAGGTGTTGGAGAATAAAGTGCTCTGAAGTTTGAGGAAGAGAAATGTAACAGGCATATATGACCAGCTAGGCCAGGGCTCAGCCAGAGCACACCTGGGCATAACAAGAAGGTAATTGCATTAGGGCTTCTGGTATGATCATGTGATACATGGACCCAATTTTAAGCAAGTTCCGTGTGCCAAAACTGCTAACAGCCAAACAAATAAATCAAGAAGATAAAAGGGAAAAACTACTCTTTTTTTTTTTTTTAAAGATTCTCTAAAAATGCCTACACATACCTCTAGGTTATTTAAATGTTGGCTTCTATTACAAATCATCCACCAGCTGGCCATAGTTAAAGAGCAAGAGTGGATGATATGAAGTGTACATTAAGATGTGACATCCTCCAAAATGTCTATCACAGGTAAAACTCAGGGTATTCTAAATGAATAAAGGTCAGCAAGAAGCTATAGATTACAAATATTTGATTATATAGACCAGTACTGATTGAAAGAACTCTACTATGAACCACATATATAACTTAAAAATTTCTAATATCCACACTGAAAAATATTTTTAAGTGAAATTAATTTAATAATATATTTTATTTAACTATACATTCTGATCATTTCAACGAGCACAACTAACCACATTTTAAGTGCTGAGTAGCCACGGGTGAAAAGTGATGAGCATATTAGACAGGGCAGCTCTGGACCCACTGTGAACTCAGTTGACGATTAAAATAATATGTGTCTATAAGAGGATATATTATAAGTTCACATTAGCAGTAACTACATATAACATTTGCTTGACATCCTCTTGAGATCTGATGAAGATGTTGGGCTAGTAGTTCAGCAGTATGTGGGGGTCAGGGAGAGACACAATATCAGGTACAGTGGAGGACCAATATCATTCATATAGAAATTTGCTTTGTTCAAGGCCACCAGAAGAAGGCAACATGGTTAGACTGGTTAATTACTGCTGACACGTAGAGTGGAAGAAGATGTAATGTGATGATGACGATGAAGGTGGTAGTGGTGTCTGTGGTGCATTTATTTTACGTGGTTTTACCAGAATATTGATTTTATGCAGCTTTACAGATAGTGATATGCCTGGAAATAAAGTCCGTCATGCAGGTCAGGGCTGTGGGCAAGCTCTCGCCTTGGCTTCACGTGCTTGGGTCAAGAGAGATGACACGTTATCACCATGCCCAAAGATGCTCTTCTCTTAAAAGGTCACTGTTTATGGGGAGATTTTCCCATGCCAGCTTCTTCTCTGAGACAGTTTTACCACAGCAGGATCAAACAGGAGTTTCACACTTGTGCTTCTGGTCTGGTGTTAGTGATGAATGGGAAATGAAATATTAGCAAGGAGAGAAAATCTGCTATAAAAGAGTCCAGTGGCTCCAGAGTAAGAACTGGTAGGCGTTAGGGGATGCGATGGTGTCCTGGGGGTCAAGGGAAGACAGGAAGAGGCTTTCTGAGTAATCAGAGTTAGAAGAAGGCTGATCTTCTAGCTGCTTTCTGGCCTCAGGGAGGTAGGAACAAGTGTCTCCCTCACAGGGAGAAGAACACGCTTTCTTGCTTCCCTAGACCAGTGGATTTGCCACCTCCTGCCTCGTGCGTGAGTCAGATATTGATTTTTCTTGGCTGGTTTAGACACTGATCTGATCCGTGGTTCACCAGGTAGGATTGATAATAGTGTTTAAAGAGCTGCTCTTCCTGAGATGAAGGGATAGCGGCTTCTCAACATTTGTTTAGCTTCCTAAATGGCTGTCTTCTCTGGGACTCAGATGTCAGGTGCAACTGTGTGGAATCTCTGTCTCACTCTTGCTTTCTTGCACACTCTACCATACGTGCTTCACACGAGCACACATACATGTGATAAACCACACCACTGACAATGATCAATACCCTTTAGGTACCGGCGAATAGTGTCCAACAACTGCACAGATGGCCTGAGGGAGAAGTACACCGCCAAGGCCCAGATGTGCCCTGGAAAAGCCCCTCATGGCCTCCACGTGGTGACGACCGATGGGCGCCTGGTGGCGGAGCAGGGACACAATGCAACCTTCATCATCCTCATGGAGGAGGTAGGGGAGCTCTGAGGTCAGAACTCATAGACGGGTCATTTCCCACATCCAGATGGGAAGGGAAGAAAGATCTTGTGTTCCCACTAGTCCTTAAATCAAAGTCAATGGTGAGAGGCAACACTTGTGTGATAAGATGGAAGGGGTAAAAGAGGGCTTGGGATGTTTAGGGACCCAGTTCCCTTCATCCCACAATACAGACCTAGGCCGAAGGGGGACCCCTTGTCTCTGAGCAGGTGCAGATCTGAATATATTCTTTGAGGTACCCCTTTAGGGCCTGCACCGTTGAAAGACTCTTCATTATCATTAGACTGTATACTATAAACATTGCCAGAATGGAATTCACATTTCTCC